>NC_058417.1:27687410-27746870 GCF_002201575.2 Neomonachus schauinslandi
TGGCAGCAGCCTTAGGTTGAACCATGCTATTTGATCATTTTGACCTCAACAACACGTTATTTCATATTGGGCGAGTTAGCCTTCGTAGGATTGTGGGCAGGAGGGAGCGTAAAGCACCTAGAGCTGTATCGGGCATAGAGTAAACGCTCACGTGTGTTAGCATCAGCACCACCATCCTCATGAGCCAGGACCCAAAGGGCCCTCCACCCCAGAAACAAGGTGGGGTGCTGGGCCTTGTAGGGCTCCGCCTGGAAGGTCCCACGCAAGGTTCTCCATGCTCCTCCCCGCCTCCTCTGCCCTGAGCTCTGTGTGGCTCTCCTGCCTGAAGGCTGACCCCCACCCCCACCCCGGGGACTTACCTCCTACTTTGCTCAGGGCTGTGTTCCGTGGGAGCAGTCAGGGTTTGGGAAGAAGTCTATCCATCTGCATGCCTGCACCCTCACCCTAGCCACCATCACCTCCCATCTGGACGGCTGCAGCAGCCTCCTGACCCGGCTCCCGTCCTTCTCCCTGTCTCCTGTCCATTCCCCACACAGCTGCGACAGTGAACTTTTTAGAAGGAAAGGCAGACCGTGCCACTCTGCATGGTAAAGCCTTTCATCGGCTTACCCCGAGACATGGATGAATCCATCTGCTTACTGCACACGTGCTCCTAATGTTGCGCCTTCACGGCCTCTGTCTAGTTCCAAAACATCCTTATCACCCCCAAAGGGGACGCCATACCCCTTAAGCAGTCGCTTCCAATTCCTCCCCTGCTCCCTCCACCCGCCCCACCCCCCTACCATCAACCACTAATCTGCTTTCTGACTCTATGGCCCTCAGGACCCACGTCTCTATCTCACCTGTGTGTGCTCTTCCTTGCCTACCACAAGATTTGAACCCTGGCTGTTTTGACTCCTGTTGTGATGCCTGCCACTTACTAGTTGTGCGCCCCTGGGCAAGTTACTCAACCTCTCTGTACCCAGCTTCCTTATCCATAAAATGAGGATAATGGCAGCAGCCTTAGGTTGAACCATGCTATTTGATCATTTTGACCTCCACCTCCACCAGCATTGGCCTTCGTAGCCCCCTAAGCCTCTTTCCCGCTTGGGGAAAAGATGCTATCCCCCTGGCTCTCTACTTGGCTAGCGGCTTCTCATCCTCCATCAGGCTTCCCTGATCCCTGACCTCGAGTAGCAACCATAGCTCTGTGTATTTCCCTCATTGTTCTTTTCACAAATCATGACTCCTTGGATTGTTTGTGTTCATGTAAGGAGATGTTTCTGTGTGATTCTTTATGTCTCCATGAGGCCCCTGAGTCCAAGAACTAACCAGGGAGGATGAGCCCCAAAGCAGGGCTTGTCACCCCGTGCACAACTCACAAAGGAGGTGAGGAACCCTGATTTTGTGGCTTTTCCTCTATCCCCACCTTGTGGCTATACAAGGATTGAAGTTAAGGGGGGAGAGAGAATGTTCCTCTGGAGATGGCTGCTGAAGTCCCAGGCACTTCCCTGCTGCCACCATGGGGCTTCCTCTGTGCTTTAATTCGGGTGGCAAGGGCCTCAAGAGGGGGCCTGACTGTGTGTCCTAGAGTCATGGCCAGTGCGTGATGCCTCCCAAAGAGCCTCAAGGAAAGGTGGCTGGCACTATGCACCTGAGAGAGAGTGAGCCAGACAGGGCAGCCCTGGGCAAAGTCCACACAGCCTCAGGCAGCAGGGCAAAGCCTTTCGTCTTCTGGAGCCTGCCTAAAAGGGACCTGACTCAAGAGGCGTGGGGAAGTGAGAGAGTGAGCCAGGTGCTTCTGGGCTGAGGGTTGGAGCTGTAAGCTACTGGCCAGAAACTTCTCTGGGGCAGGGAGCAGGCAGCAGAATCTCCGAGAGAGCTGACAAGTGCCTGAGGTGGGGAAGACCCTCTGACTCCCTCAAGGCACTAAGTTGTGAGGTGACTTAGACCTTGTCCTCTGGTATCTCTCCTCCCTTCCCCAGCGTAACCCCTAAGGAGTCAGAAACCTGTGCTCGGGGGAGAGGGGGGAGCCCAGGAAAGAGGGATGAGCAGACTGTGCTCCCTTTCTCACGATAAGCCGCACACAGCTCTGAGCTGAGGGAGGTGAGAAGTTCTGGGCTTGGTCTCCTTATGCTGACATTTGAATTCCTGAAAGGACACTGTTCCTGGGACTAGAAGTGACCAGAGCACATATTGTCATTTAAAAGTCAGCAGAACAGTTATGGGACTGCTTAAGAGTTCATTCAAAGGCCAAGGAGGAAGGAAGACCCAGTTCTAGCACAAAGGGACGCAAGAGGAAGGAATAAGGTTGCTTTTTGCTCAACACAATGGTTCTTCTTGTTTGTCTGCCTTTAGCTGGATGGGCATCCTGAGGGCAGGGACCCAGCGTGCATCGCTTATTTCGGAGACCCCAGCCCCTACATGTGGTTGGAGGGTGGCTCACTCTGCTGGTACCGTGTGGGGTCCCCAAGCACCCTTGGATCTTTTTATGGGGTTGGGGTGCTGCGCCCCTAGCCACCCCGGGTGCAGTTGCTGAAGGCTCACACCTGCACCCTTCTTGTGTGATTACTGAGCCAATCCTTGCTTAACTTCTTCCTTTGACCTCTCCAGCTCGCCCCCTCACTTCATTCACAGCTTTCCTGAGGACACTTTTTAATAAGTCACCTGCACATGAATCCACGTCTCAGATTCTGCTTCCAGGCAACTGGACATAAGTCAGTCAATGTTAGTTGAATGAATGGAGAAATTCTACTCACAAGCTTTCTGAGACTCTGGAATGAATGACCCAAGGAAACATTCAGTCACGTGGAAGGAAGTACTTACAGGATTAGATCAGACATTCTCTTCAAGGTGATTTACAGGCTGAGGATTTTTAGGACTTACGGGCTATTACTCCTACTTGCCACACACTATAAGCCAAGGAGGTAGGGGGGTGGTAGCGTGGCCTGTGTAACTGCTTTGCTCACTGGCTTGTCGGGGCTGGCCCAGATGTGCTTGTCATTAACAGAAAGCCCAGGAGGGGAGGTACGCGGTGTGTGCATCTCACGTACCTGGTCCGGGATTCCAGGAAGGCCTTGTTGACTTGGATCTTGATCTGCCTCACGGCATCAGAGATGACAGCAGTCGTGGTGGTCTGTGCTGGGAGGGGGAGGGGCAAGGAGCAGAATATCTGACACCATTCCTCCGAGATACCCTCTGCTTCTGCCTCCCTCTTTCTCGGCCGTCACCCCCACCCCTCAAATCCGAGCAGGTAGAAGATGGAGATTAGGAAACATTCACAAGAATACTCAAGGAGGAAAAGCACAGAATGGGAAGAATACTCTCTGAGCCTCGCTAAGATGTCAAAATTGCTCCTCAGGAGTCCACAAGAATACCCAGGGATGGGATTAAGGTGGGTGACCATTCAGGTTGGCTTGGGTTACTGGGCTGTGGGGATTTTTCTGGTTCTTGGTGAGATAGATGCTTAAGCGAATCCATCAAAGGGCTTAGCTGATCAGGACCCTGAAGTAGAGAAGGGGATGGCATAGGGTAGAGGTAGGATTTCTTCTTGTTTTCACTTGTATTGGGGTCTGGAACATGGGGGGCAGGATGCATTCTCTGAAAAAGGAAAGTCTGGTGGGTTAAATGGTATCCCCCCCAAAATACCTGTCCAGCCAGAGCCTCAGAATGTGACCCTATTTGGAAATAGGCTCTTTGCAGATGTAATTAATTCAGATGAGGTCATAAAGGCACGGGATTAGGGTGGGCTCTAAATCCAGTGACTGGTGGTCTTACAGCAAGAGGAGAAGACACACGGGATACACAGAGAAGTGTGTTAAGACAGGGGCAGAGCTTATAAGCCAAGGAGTACCAAGACTTGCTGGAGCACCAGAAGCTAAGAAGAGGGAAGGAAGGATTCTTCTCTAGAGGCTTCAGAGGAACAGGACTCTGCTGACACCTTGATTTTGGACTTCTAACCTCCCGAACTGTTGAAAAATAAATTTGCGTTGTCTTTTTTTTTTTTTAAGATTGATTTATTTATTCCAGAGGTGGGGGGAGGGCCAGAGAGAGAGGGAGAGAGAATCCTGAAGCGGACTCCCCATTGAGAGTGGAGCCCGACGTGGGGCTCAATCCCAGGACCCCGAGATCATGACCTGAGCTGAAATCAAGAGTCGACCACTTAACCAATTGAGCCACCCAGGCGCCCCTAAGTTTCTATTGTCTTACAACACCCAGTCTGTGGTCCTTTGTTACAGCAGCCCCAGGAAACCATACAGGGAGACACTTACCATTTGTGGCCAACACTGCAGCCTGGAGCAAGGTCAGGGAAGGTAAAAGGGCTGGGAGGTGGAGAAAGACCCGCATTGCTGAAACGAGACCGAGGATCATGTGTGAGCCTTATAGAGCTCCCACGGGAGGGACTGAGTCACAGAAAGGGGATGGTAAAGCAGAGATGGCCCAGGGAACAGCAGATGCCCTCACACTGGAGCAGAGAAGGGAAAAGTACAGTAACTAAGTCAGCATCTACCATCTGTGCAGACCCATGCCAGGGACTGGCAGATGTGGAAAGAGGCAGTGCTAGAAGGGAAAGAACTCAGGCTTTGGGGTCAGGAGGTCCTGAGTTGTACTTCTGCATTTGCTATAACTAGCTCTGTGACATTGGGCAGGTTACCTAACATCTCTGGGCCCCTGACCTGCCAAGTGAGGGAGTCAGACCAAGTGACCCAGGAAGTCTGGTTCTGCCCCGACAGCCTGTGACCTGAGGTCCCACACCTGTCTGGTCACAGGTGTGAGAAATGCTATTACCAAACCTGGAACACAGCTTTGGAGTTCCCCTCCCTCCTTCCCTTGAGGAGGTATTGCATCAGGGGAGTGTGACTGGGAAGCAGACACTGAGCTCCTCCCTTCAGAAATCAGCAGGGGCTTCCCCCTTCCTCAAAGAGCCAATATGATGGGAGCACAGGAATGGAAGTTGTGACAAAGCTCAGGGCTCACCTGAGCGCATAGCTTGTCTCCAGCTACCTGGAGAGATTCTAGCTCTTAGATTAACCCCTTCATTGTGAGCTTTAACCCTAAACCTAAGTCATCGGACTAAAATTCATGCAACTTTGTTTGCTGATGAGGGGCTTTAGGGCTTAGAGTGTTCATGAGGTTTGGTGGAGTAGAACCAAAATATCTTTTGAGGACATTCTAGCTTCAGCCCAGGGACGAGCCCATGGCATACAGATGGAATTATGCTGTGTTTAGACCATACTCCTGACAGGCCTCTTAGGTTTCACACGTGGACACAGGTTCTCCCCACTGTGTGCACTCACTGGTTGGACTCCAGAATCACACCAGGGGAAACATCTCAGATTGGCTGCCCCCTCCATATCTACTTGAAGCTCCCTAAGAGAAACTGTGGTTCTGGAGCTTTGCCTGAGGGGCCACCCAGGTGGTCTTCTGGACACCCTCCAGATACTCTCCCCTTGAATTAGGCCAGCCCAGAAGAGAACTGTGTATCTAGACCAGGTAGTTTTGGTCTAACACTCCCCCAATCTTTCCCTGTCCTTCTATGATTCCCCTACCAACTTCTATCTTGTTGAATATACGTTTTGTAAGCTAATTCTAGAAAAAAGGCCAGGTATGAATAAATACCTTTCTGGCCAAGATTCTCCTTGGCACTTTTGTTTTTTTTCCAAAAGGAGTTCTCAAATGGCTTGGCCCTCAGTGGGATCCTGTCTTACACTTCTATGACCCCAAGTAGAACCATAGTCCTCCTCTTTGTGACTCGAGAGGACCATTGAGCCAGCAGAAATCTGCCCTTTCAGGCATACAAAAATGATGGATTTGGAGTAAAAAAGTATCATATATTTTTTTAAATTCTGGTAAAAACACATAGCATAAAATTTACGATCTTAACCATTTTTAACCATCCAGTATAGTCGTGGCCAGTATATTCACACTGTTTTTTTTTTTTTGGTGGGCAGCAAAGGCAAGGTTTATTGAGTGATAGTAAAGTTTAGAGTACAAAGCTCCCCAAGAGGGAGGGGACCCGAGAGGGTTGCCCATATTCACCCTGTTTTAAACAGATCTCTAGAACTGTTTCATCTTGCAAAACTGAAACTCTATACCCACTGAAGACCAACTCCCTTTTCCCTCTTACCCTAGCCGCTGGCAACAACCAAATCATTGATTTTTAAAGAGGCCACACAAGTATTCATTACACCACTCTTTCAATGACTAGTAATAAATTAAAAACAAAAAGTAAAATGTTAGTCTATGAAAAAGGGCATCATCTGAGATAGACTGAGGAAGAAAAATATCATAGCCGAAGACATGACAGTTGAGAAATCTGAACAGGAAAAACAACTTGGATGCTCATTTCTCTTCTCCTTTCCCTGGAACCCCCTTTATACTCCCCTCACTGGGAAGTAGGGAAGGGACCTCAAGACCAAAGTCAAATTATTTTCCATGTCTTGGCCAACCTCCCTGGTGCGCGTGAAGGAAGGATGTAGGACAGAAAGCAGAGCCAGGCAAACGCAAGTTCATGCCACTGCACTGGAAAAAAAGGTGTGCTAAAAGATCCTGGAGGATCTTTGGATGACTGGAGGGACACTGTCTGTATCCAGAGCCAAGCAGGGCAGAGGGTGGAGGACGTGGGGCTTCAGAGTGTAAGAGGTCAACAAGAGGCTTCTGTGATGTTTGGATATTTATCCACATTCTTATCATCAGGCTCAGTGAAGAAATCATTTCCCAAGTCTGGAGGCTTCCCTGTGACATGAAGCATTATCTGGAAACAGAGTCACAGCCTCTGCCTCTCTAATGGCCGGCTGGTCCACAATTCCTTGCCTCAACTCACACTCTCTTATGAAGAGCCTTCTCTGCCCGATGAACTATTCATTCTTCAACAGTCAGGCTAGATGCCACCTTCTCTGTGAAGTGTAGCAGATTTCTCCAGGCAAGGTTAGGTCATTCATCTTCCTGTCCTCCCCTAGTACTCTACTCATATCACATATCACTGTTTTCATGTCTGTCTCCCCTCTTAGACTATAAGCTCCTCAAGGGCTATGTCTTATTTACTTTTGTTTTTTCCCATGCCCAAGCCTACTCTTGGTACATAATAGGTGTTGGGTATATGCTGAATGAATGAAACTCCTGGACAGAGAAGAAGTTCAGCATCTGGAGGGTGCAGAGGGTGAGGGTGGTGATGGTCCCTTAGTCCACATCTTAATGTGACTACTAATCACCTGGAGACCTTATTAAATGCAAATTCTAGCTCAGAAGGTCATAGAAGGGGCCCGAGAGCCTGTACTTCCAACAGGGTCCCAGGTGATGTTGATGCTGCTGGTCTGCAGACCACACCCTGAGTACCAAGGCCTTCCAGAGAAAGGCTTTCAGATTTGCTGAGAAGTCACCAAGAGGGGCTGCAGGAAAGACTGAGAAGGGAAGGAATCAGTGGGATACTTTTCCATGAGTGACAAGAGCTCTGTTGAGGGTGGTGGGATGAGCCAGTAGGAAAACCAACAAACACCACCATTACCCCTTGAGCAGCTCCAGGAATGAGAGGAAAATAGTGAGGAAAAATTCTTACCAAGATCTCTTTAGAAGAAATAATCCCCCACCTCAGCCACAGGGTTTGGAACACCCAATCACATAAAACACAGTATAATTCAACCACTCCATTCTCCCAAAGTGAAGCCCAACTAATATTGCTGCAATTCATATGTCTGATTGAGATTCGGGTGTCCACAAGGGTATTGAAGACACCTGGGACTAGACATTCAGGGATAACTAGATGTTCAGATATGCTGGAAATAGCAGGCATGCGATGCTGGAAACAAGATAAAGATCTGAGAGCCCGGACTTAGGGAACCCTTAAAACACTGCAAAATTTTCACTCTAGTTTAGAATGTCACAGGATATCACATTAGTCTCAAGAACACCATACGGAGCATCATTCTGTTACTATTTATCCCCAACCCTCTGTGTTATCTCTTAGGCTTCAGTTTCTAAAGAGGGTGGGTGAGAGGTCTATGGTACCCTCCAGACCTAAAAGTTTATTTTTCTATGACTGTTTTCAGACTCGGAAAAGCTGGCTTGCCCCACAGTAGATTTAATCACATTCTCCCTTATACCAAATAAGGATGAACTGCCATGGTGGCAGCCAAATCTGGCATCAGAAAATACCCAGTGAAGACAAGTCCAAATGCAGTACCAAGCTTTCTGAGAAGCCTTTAGGAAATTTCATCATCAACTTTGCAGAAATCAGGAAAGATTAAAGTTAATGAGTCTTACCTGCCAAGTGCCTTGGCCTCTGGTAGCAGCCACGGAGTTGATCTGTTGGGAGGAGCTGATGTTTTATAGCTTCCACCAAGAACCTATTTCTGGGAAAGGCCCAGAAGGAAAGATTTGAGGGGCTGATGTGGCTAGGAGGAGACACTCAGATTCAGCAGGAAACACCCTGTGACTCCAGGCAGATGCACGAGGAAACTGCAGGGATTGGTTGACGCAATATCACTGACTGAGTAAAGCAGAACCTCTTCTTCCCATTTTCGAGGTTAAATACATGGTCCTGCTGCAGTCATGGAAGGCAAAACTCCAAACTCTGAGCTCTTTGTGGGATCTGAATAGCTGTTAAAATTAGGAACAACTGAATGGCTCTCTTCCCCATTCACTGTCCTTTATTTATTCACTGTCCTTTGATCCCTCCCTTATCTTTCCCTCTTCTCTGTAGAAGCAGATAGATTTGTCTTTGGATTTAAAGAATTAAATTAAATTTAAAAATTTAATTTAAAAAATGCGGACTTTTTTTTTTTTGGTCAAAATTTCAAAGTACTGTCCCCTTTTTGGCCACCAGAGATGTGAGAACTCTGGACTTGTTGCCAGAGTGGTAGATTAAGTCCCTGCTTCTGTCATTATATGGCTCTGGGTGAGACATTTCACCTTCTGGTATGTCACATTCTCTAGTTACAAAATTGATAGTTGGTTTAGATAATTATTAGGATTCTATGACCTCATGCCTTCTATAGGGTGGCCCATTAAGAAACACTAATATCTGGAAATGTATTGATTTAAAGCCCAAATATAATATTATATACCACCCCTACCTCAATGAGTTTGAAATTTCAAGTTCATTAGATCCACACAGGAAAGAAAGAGGAAGGTTCAGAGAAAATGAAATTTCATCAAAATGTACTTTACAGAGAGACAATTTAAAACATAAGCTCTTTATGAAATTTTACCTTGGGTTGAAAATACTCTGGGAGACTGTCAGAAATTCAACAACCAAACATCAAACCCCTGGGTTTGCCTTCCAAAAAGTGATATCCCTTTTCTCCAGCTGATGGAATGTAGTTAAAAGCTGCTTCTCTTGTGATTTGCCCAGAAAAATGAGCTGGGCATCTCAGAAAAAGGCAGCTGTCCAGGAAACATGAGCGAGGGACGTCAGGCTCGTCTTGTTTTCTTTGAAAGACATTTCTGTTCCTCAGCCAAGCATTGTTTTTCTTTGTCTGACCATTCCCTGAACTTTGGAGCATGTTTCTCAAGACTCTCGCTTCTGAGTTTCATGATTTATGGGTTAACAAAGCTGTGTCTTTAGATGAATCTTGACCTAGTTGGTTTTGATTGATTTCGAGATGGAAATTTCTTCTAGAAGACCTATGGGATAACACCACTTTCCTAGGCGCAATATACAGTGAACTGCTGGAGTCAGGGTAACAGCAAAAGGCAGGTCTGACTGTCCCTGGGTCTTGATCATCTTATGACAAGATGTGATATGTCCTAGACCTGACCTTTTTTGTAATGGGCAAGGATGGGGCAGTGTCAGCTCCAGACCTCTATGGTCCTTCCTTTGTTCTTGGCATGAAATATACCTGGAGGCAGTCACAGTGGACATATAACTGTCTTGTGGCTAAGTTGTGTTTTCAGAACTTTGCTGACATGTGATGACATGTTTTCATGGACTTATCTCAATCTAGTTAAATCTGTTTAGCACAGTTAGATGTCTCCGTATTAGGGAATGGCAAACTGGCCTGAGAAATGGAGTCAGGAGGACAGAAAGTCCAGTAGAAAGCTAAAAAGGCCAACAGATTCTCACTTATAAGCACAGAGATTCCAAGATATTTTAGTAATAGAGCAGCAGCTGCTGGGAGTACCCAATGAAGATAGAGTCCATCTGACCTCAGATATGGTTTGCTCTCTTTTATCACCTTCCAGAATTAGAATTCTGAATGCTGCACACAAAACCTTTGGCTGATCAAAGGGACACTCATGGTCAGTGACAAAGTGGCCACTCTCTTTCTATGAGGTGATTGTGGCTCTCACCCTGTCCCATGGCCTCCCCACATCCCCAGCGTTTTGGGTGCCATCTTCCTTGGAAGCTTAGCCAGTCCCTTCCTCAGCTGTCTGCTTGCACCCATCTCCCAGTGGTTTGGCTGTCATTCAGAGCTGGACAAGTTATTTTTTTCTTTCCTGGCTAAAATGCATTTCCTTTTGTTGTTTCCCAGAACACCAAACAGACTTCTTGTCCCCAGCATGGCTCCATATGCCATTTTTTGTTTTTGTTTTTTTAAAAGATTTATTTATTCATTTTAGAGAGAGTGTGTCTATGTGGAGAGGAGGGGCAGAAGGAGAGGGAGAGAGAGAATTTTAAGTAGACTCCTCACTGAACATGGAGCCCGACACACAGGGCTCTATCTCACAACCCTGAGTTCATGACCTGAGTTGAAATCAAGAGTTGGACCCTTAACCGACTGAGTCATCCAGACGCCCCTCCATATGCCAGTGTTTACCCTGTCTGTGCCTCATCCATTTGTTCTATCTCAGAGAAGGAGGAACCCAGGTGCTCTGGCTTAAGCCATCCTGGCCTCTGGAGTGGGGTGGAGATGACTAGGCTTCTCTGAATGCTGTCTCTGGGCAGCACAGGCCCTTGGGAGGGATGATGTCACATTGCCAGGCAGCCCCTTTCAGAGCAAGGAGGGATTTGTGGAAGATAAAAATGTCTGGGATAATTTGTGTGCCTCCCTTAGGAGACAAGAAAAAACTCCATTGTCTTTTCTAAGTATTTTGTAGTGGGGGATTCATTGGATGTTTGGTGATTTCTGAGATTGGTATAACCTAAGGGTTCTGAGTGGCAAACTTAGTATCAATGAGTTTTTCCAACTAGCCACAGCATGCTGGGAACTGAAGGGCTGGGTCTTGCTCAGGGCCTCCCCAGGAATCTTGGTGGAGTGGGAAGAATGTTGTCCCTTCTTTCTCTTTATTAAATGAAAATCCTTTTTTTCGGTCAAGGCCATTCTCCCATTTCCCACCAGAGTTCTGTCTCTCCTTCCTTCCTCTCACTCTCTGTCCTCTTGGATATTCATTGAGAACCTGGCCTTATGTCTGTCCCCCCCTTTTTTTTTCTTTTCTTACTCTCAATCCTCTCTCTTCTAAGCTTACAAATGATGAAATTTGGTAAGTTTGTTTCAAATGAAAAAGGCAACAGATCTGTTCAGCCAAGACAATTTGACCCCAAATAAATCCAGACATTGTCGGGGTAGAGATGGGGAGATAAGCTAACTATCATACACATCACAAATAAACTCAGGATTTTCAATGAAAGCAACCTTAAATTATTATCGTTATTATGTGAGAAGTCTGATGAGGTATGTTTTATGGTAAATCCACAGAGAAAATATTACTCCAATAAACGCCCCCCCGGGGCTCAAGCAAGCATGTGTGTGCACACGCACACGCACACACACACACGAAACACTAAGCAACAAGCAAAAAAGCAGGGAGCGCTGGAGTAAGACTCAGCCAGCCAGCTTCTAGTCTTAGCTTGCTTCTCACTGGCTGTGTGACCCTGGAGAAGTCACTCTTCATTTGCAGGCCTCAGTTTCCTTATCTGAAAAGAGAAGTGGATCCACTAAATAACCATGGTGCTTCCCTTAGGCTCTAAAGTTTAAGATTCTGTCATCAGATCCAGTAGGTCCTAGTACCCATCTGCTTCTGCCCCCTTGTACAATCCTGTACAAGTCACATATCCTCAGGTTCTCTTTGCACAAACAGGGCACCAGAATCCCATGTTATTCACTTTCAGGACCAGCTGGGACGGGGTTTTCTTTAGTTCTGAGGGACAACTGAAATAAAAGAATGAGAAGAATCTTGTTGAGAAAGGGGAAGAAATATTCTGCTGGGAATGTGATCATTCTCTCAGTCACCCCAGCTGGAAACCAGAGAATCCTCCTGGATGCTTTTATTCTTCTCCTCCTCCTCCTTCTTCCCCTCCTCCTTTTCTTTCTCTCTTTCTTCCTTCTGTCTCACATCTCAGTCATCAACTCCTACCCATTTGTCCTTTGTAAATCTCTTGCATCTGTCATTTCTTTGCCTTCCTCACATTCCGGTTCTGCTCTGCATGACCTCAGCTTTGCTGCAGTGTCACACCTTCTCACTGGTCGCCCTGCCACCACTTCTCTCCACCCCAGCCCTCCTCTACGCTGGAGGTTTCACCGCAGAACTCCCACTACCCAAAGGACAAAGTCTCAAGTTTTAATGAAGTTTCTATCCTGCCTCTCCTCCTATCTCCCTAGCCCATCACACATCAACCCTTTACCCAAGATCTCCATTCCAGCCAAACTCACCTACTCCTTTTCTCCAACAGGCTATGCACATTCCTGTTCCTATGCCTTTCCTTCTGCCATCCTCCATGCCTCACTTGTTCTCTCTCTTCTTGTCCAAGCCCCATGTTTAGCTCAAGCCCTATCTTCTCTATGAAGTCTTCCTTATCTGCCAAGCTCCTGAGAGCACTGCCCATTGGTTCTTTCTCTCCCCTTCGCTTTTCCTAGTTACTATCTCTTTATGTATTTTTCTGTTGCCAGAATTAGATTATCAATATCTTAAGAGCTCTAAATTCTATTGGGCAATCAATAATATTTGTTTTGATTATAAAGATGATGACATGGGGTAACCCTTGGCTTAAGTTAGTCATTCAAGTTCAAGTTCTTGACTCTTAGTTCTAAAGCTGTTTCTGGAAACCATTTCCTGGCCTGATTAAAATACTGTGACTCTTTAAGGTGTAGCTAGAGGAAATCATTTCTGGATTTTTCTCTTCTCCCCTTCATTTTCCCCAACTTAGAGCCCCGCTGCCCATCCTAAGATGCACAGAAATAGAGCCAAGTGATCATAAGGAACTTCTGAGTCTTGGTCCTTTTATAGTTGGGGGAAAACAGCAGCTTGAATTCCTTTCACAACCTTAAAGTGGAACTTCAATGCCTATTTCCCAGATGGCTGAAGAATCTTTCAGAAGCAGCAGGACCCATGTGCCCCTAGTCTTGTAAAGTTGCATCCATAGGTCTCTGTGATGGATGGAGGCTGGAGTCCTGAATGGACATCCTTGAAAAGGCACCCAGCTGCCTGCTGACTAGCCCACCACTCGCAGGTGGTGCCTGCTGGGTCCAAGGCGTGTACTTCTCACATTTACTGTAAGGGGATGAGTTCTCACTACTTCTTGCTGGGGCTCCACCCGGATGATTTGGGGGTGTGCAAGGATAACGTGTTGTAGAGGCTAGAATAGGGTGAGGTGCCTAAGCCAACTCTATAATAGAATCCCTTCCACTCTGGTGGGAACCTGCGGTGGGCTCAGTGGTTATTTGCCTGTCATTCTTCTCACTGTGCTAAGAAGGGACAGAGGCCTGGGGAGGGCAGTGAGAGAATCCTTACTGTTCTGCCTTTTTGTTCCTCTCTTAAGAAATCCGGACTCTTTAGGACGCTGTAGAATGTCCTTCTACTCTGTAAACAATTGGGCATGGGGCGATGCTTTTCAAACATCACCTCTGTGTACCTCTAACAAAATAGGACCAGGAGCAGGTACCCCTGGCAGAACCTGAGATCCTACAATTCCTTTAATATCTCACATTTTTACTAGAACTTTTATTTCAGAACACTTTTGGATTTCCGGTATTACTGCAAAGACAGTACAAAGTTCCACATATCCACACCCAGTTTCCAGTATGATTAACATGTCTCTGTGGTATATTTGTCACAATTAATCAACCAACATTGTTACATTATTATTAGCTAGATGTTTGATGTCTTGCATTTTCACTTTAAAGAGTTGTGCTTTCGTGTCCTACTCCAGAAGTTATCTGTGTTTGTTTTTATATAAAAATATTAAATTTACTTAACATCCAGCTAAAAGAGACACATTCGTCTGTGCTCTCTGATCTCTGGGCCATGCCTGCTCCCCTGGAGAAGCATCCAGCCAGCTTGGAGTCACAGAGAGTGAGCTTGGAGTGAGTTAGAAGGTCTCACTGGGTCCTAACAACCCTGCTCAGTAGCTGTCACTTGGTCCCTTGGTCTCTGAGCCTTGGCTTCCTCCGCTAGCATAAGGGAGTGATAGCACCAGCCTGTATCATGGGGTGCTGCCAGGGCCACCTGCGATCACGTGTGCAGACACATGAAGCACGATTCACATGTGAGAGATGGTTGTCAAGAGGCGCTCTGAGCCCATGGGGGTGAGCAGCCATGGCAGTGTGAGCTTGTTCTTGAGGCGTCACATTCCGTGCTCCCTCGGCGTTTTCGGAATCTCCAGTTATAGTCCCAAGCAGGGTCCGAAGCTGAAACTAAGAAAGGAACCTGCTTAAATCCCATGTCCTCAATGCCGGGTTGCATGTCACCCATGTGAAAGAAGGAAATGGCAAAAAAAAAAAAAAATTGTTTGGCTTCTGCTGTTGGACTTCCTGTCTGTCTTGGTGACTGTGGGACCCCTCTGTGACCTGCTTGCTGTCTGATGAGAAAGAGAGAGGTGATGGGAATCATGAGGACCACCCTGTCCCCCGAGGAGCCAGCTCTTGGTTTTCCCGTTTGGGGAGCTTCGGATGTTCACAGCCTAGGGACAGCACCTGGCGCAGACAGGATTCCTGCTCTTGAACCCAGCGACCCAGGCTAGGGTCTCTCAGAAGTCCCCCTCTCAGAAGTCCCCGTGGGTCTGGTGGTGGTGACACCCATCCCCCAGAAAGCAGCCTCGCAGGGTTTCCTAGCCTCACGTCTTAAAACCAGCCTGCAGTGCTAACAGCCCCTGAGCTGATGGCCTGTTAACCTCTCCTGTCCAAACCCTGGAATTTCCCCCTCTGAACTCTAGCCCACTCCCTGGGGCACTGCTACTCCTGATCATTTAATTCTGTTCAGTATAATCCAAATAAGTATGCATTGAGCAATTGTTTGGGTTACCTGAGGATACAAAGCTAAATTGAGTCTGGGTTCTTCCTCTTAGGAAGCTCATCGGTTAGTGGAGCAGAAAGACTTATAAAAAGATAATTGTTCATTTATGGAACAAGTGCCTACCCTGTGCTGGGCTCTTAAGTTCTGGGGATGCCTTGGGACTCAAAATCAACATGGTTTCTGCCTTCATGGAACTTAGAGTTGGGAGTAATTTTTTTTTTAAATCACATTTTTACTCATGTAACTACAACTGTGAGATATGGCAGAAAATAAGGGAACATATGCTCTGAAGGCATGTGGCATAGACGAGGATGAAGGAGGCTACCCTGAGCATGGTGACGTTGGAGGGAGGTATGAAGGGAAGTGGGCTCAAGTAGGGAAGTAGAGGAGTAGAAAGAAAGTGTCAGACAGAGGGGCCCACAGTGAGAACACCCTGTGTGTTGGGGGGGACACTGGAGAGACACATAACCCTGACTGATGAGACTGTGGGCAGATCACCCAGAAACGGCCCCCTGCATGCCTATTTTCTTCCTCCAGGCCTGTGCCCACCTGCTAAGGCACCTGCGAGGGCCAATCTTACAGGCCTTCCCTAATG
Source organism: Neomonachus schauinslandi (assembly GCF_002201575.2). Classification (NCBI taxonomy): domain Eukaryota; kingdom Metazoa; phylum Chordata; class Mammalia; order Carnivora; family Phocidae; genus Neomonachus; species Neomonachus schauinslandi. Next base: position 27,703,150 of record NC_058417.1, read on the forward strand.
CTTGTGTCTTTCCAGGCTATCCCCTGTAGCCCATGGATTTTGCATCCTACCAATTCACTGGCCCTTCTCTGATCCCCTGCCACGCGGGGAATGTCCAGCTTCTCTCTCCAGCCCCAAGGCCTAGGACCAGGTCTTTGCCATCTCCATGAATCCTTCCGTATGTGACTCTGTCACAAGAGAGGATACTGATGATGAGCAGGTAAGAAAAACAGGAATCACTGTCTGTGATTCTGTCCTCTTGGAATTTGTTAAATCTACAAAATAAAAATCTATAGCCTCAGATTAGGGCTCTGCAACTCTTGGCTCGCAGCTGCATCTGGAGCAAGAGATCATGGCTCTAACAAGCCCCTTTGGATTATTCATGTTTATGGGATATTTTCAATGTGTCACACAGGGCCTAGATTTCCTTGCTATTTTTGTCTTTGGAAAAATTCTCCAAGAAACCAATGGTGGAGGTTCCTTTTTTTAACATAATTATGTTGTGGCACCATGGGTTGATGGAGCTCAAGAAATCAATAATGTAGCTATTCTGAGAGCACAGTGGAAGTAATTTTGCAAAAGGATGGAAAATGCCAAGTTCCTAGGAAAGGGAGTGAGTGTAAATGTAGGCTCCTAGAACAGGGAAATGTTTTGACCTTGTGCTGTTTAATATGTAAATACAGTGGGAGAATCACTGTCAACCTGGCTTTGTCCCATCCTGATTGATATTTGTCAGATTCTTGAGAAAAGGAAGCTTAGAGTTTGAAATACATTTAGGAAGCTTCTGGTTCAGTGGTTCCCAACCACTGTCTGAATTAGTGGGAAGCTTGTTAAAAATACACATGCCCAGGCCTTGCTCCTGATCTACAGAACTTGAATCTCTGTCATTGGAGCTAAAGAAGCCTTATTTCTAATGAATCTCCTGGGTGAGTCTGACATGCAGGCAGGTTTGGAAACTAATAACCTAGTTGAACTTTCTACCTATTGTAGGATTTCCCACTGCATCCTGTATACTCAAAGTGTGGTCCAAGGATCAGCAGCATTGTAATCTTCTGGGAGCTGTTTAGAAATACAGAATCCCAAGCCCTATCCCAGACTTGCCAATTCAGGATCTGCACTTTTCACAAGATCACCAGGGTGTACCTATTTACATCAAAGCTGGAAAAACACCGCTCTTCCTCATCCTTGACAGATGGCCACCAAGTCCCTGCTTAAAACCCCTGGGTTGGGGAGCTCATTGCTTCTTTGCTGGATGCTTCTTTTTTTTCTTTTCTTTAAAACAATTTTTAAAATTTTATTTATTTATTTATTTTTAAAGATTTTATGTATTTATTTGACACAGAGAGAGAGAGAACAATCAGGGGAAGCAGCAGAGGGACAGGGAGAAGCAGGCTCCCTGCTGAGCCTACATGGTATATAGTCCCTCTTCAAGGGTACATTGGTTTAACTCCTTGCTATTCAAAGCATGGTCCATGGATCAGCAACACTGGCATCACCTGGGAGCCTGTTAGAAATGGAGACTCTCGGTCCCCACCCTAGACCTCCTGAATTGGAATCTTCATTTGAACGAGATCCCTAGATGACTTTTTTTTTTTGCCCATTAAATTTCAAGAGGCAGATAAACCAAGTATATCACAATCACCTAAAAAGGATTGCTAACTTTCCAGCCCATGATCAAGCCCTATTTTTTCAGATCAGCCAATTCCATCAAGTTTAAGATCTGTTCATTGCAACATTCCTACTTAGTGCCACCAAATTCTGCATTACTTAGCATGCATTTGCTGCATCCAAGTCACCAAAAATCCAACTCACGTTGGCCTAATTAATAGGGAAATTTTCAAGTTGGATGCTAGATACACAAGTAGTTGTTATTAGTTCCGTATTTCTATTGTTGTAACTTTTTTCATTGTGATAAAATACACTCAACATAAAATTTACCATTTTAATCATTTCAAGTGCACAGTTCAGTATTGCATGTATTCACATTGTTGTGCAACCAACATATTTTTGATAATCTGAAATATATATAAAAAAAGAAAAAGTTCTAACCAGAAGTCTAGAGATAAGGCAGACTTCAGGGTTGACTTAACTCAATTGTTCTGGCTTCCTTTACCCTGCAGTTCTCCTGGCTTTGCCTTCTCCAACTTCTACTCTATCCTTCCTTTGGAGGCAAGATGGCACGCAACCACACTCAGAGAATGGCAGAGAATCTCACAGAAGAAAAAGAATAGCTTTCCCAGAAATGTTGGCAAGACTTTTTTACATCTTACTGGCCTGAATTGGATCACATGCCACCACCACCACCACCACAACTGACAAACCAACTCACAAAGGTTAGGGAACTCCACTGAGGTCCTCAGGGGAGGAGGGAAAGTAGAGAGGAGATGGCTTGGATTCCTGAAGATTGAAGGGCTGGAGGGATTGTTAGTCACCTGGGAGATGTAGGACCAAGAAACCAAGAACACTCCTATTTCTCCAAGTGTTGACATGTCACTGAAGACCTGGGCTAACCTGTTGGGACACACTGTAGGGAACTTTAGCTCCCATTCAGCTTTCCTAGATGGGGCAGGACCTCTGACTGTTGGCACATGGATACCTGGGACCAATCCCTAAGGCTGTGGTCCTGGGGGATCCAGTTAGTCATGAGGAAGATGGACATGACAAACACAAAGCAGCTCGCTCCTGTGAGAGTGCAGGCCATGACCATCCCAGTAATGACCATGATGGAGTAGATGTCTTTCGAAGGCACAGGGACATTACTCTGAGTCCAGGGAATGGGAAGGGCTGCCAGTACCAACTGACACTGGATTTCTCATCAGCTTTGCTGAGTGGAAACTTGAAGCCAGATCTAATTTAACAACGTCTACTATTGTGATTACTCACATGATACAGTTGAGAATAAATACAATGTATACCCATGCTCCACCACCCAGCTATGCATTGCTTCCTCTGCCTGGAACGCTCATTCTCCAGATATCCACATGGCTTGCGCCATTACCATCTTCAGGTATTTACTTAAATATCACAGTTCAGTGAGTGTTTTCCTGGTTTCCCTTAAAAAATATTTCAAACTCTTATCCCATAATTCTTATCATCCTTCCTTGCTTTTTTTCCCCTCATGGAACTGACCACTATATATTGTACATGTTTTACTTTTTTGTTTACTCTCCATCTCTCTACCTGGACCATAATAATTCCATGAGGTCAGAGATTGTATGTCCCTGGGGACTAACACAGTGCCCCACACATAGAAGATCCTCAATAAATATTTGTTAAATGAATGAATGAAGTGAATTAACTGATGAATTGTGAAGCAAACTCATAACTACCATATCTTAGGGGCTCGGACCGTGTTGCTGAGAATCCTTACTCAAAGCAAGTTGCATCACCACCTAATTTCAACCCCAGCAGCTGTGGCCAAATGATTTTTTTGAGAGAATAGCCAAAAACAACTCAAAATTATTGTGTAGATATGAATATAGACTTTCAAAAAATCATTGCTGATTTGAGGAAAAGTCAGTGCACTTTAATAAAATTAAACTTGAAAGAATCCCGCAGTTGGCAGAAAGTTCTGCCACTTATTAGAATTTATTGACGACATTAATTTCTTTGTATTTCCAGGAGGATACCAAGAAAGAGAGGAGCATGGAAGGTGAATTTTAAAGTCCATGTATTTCTAAAAATTGAAACTTCTTGGTGGTGGGGGTGGGGGCGGGGAGCGTAGAAGCCAATGTCATCAGAGTCCTACTATTTAGAACACTCCTATTTCTCCAAGTGTTGACATGTCACTGAAGACCTGGGCTAACCTGTTGGGACACACTGTAGGGAAATTGTGGCTGCCCAAGATAAAAGCAGTTAATTATCAGAAATGGAGTGTATTTCTTGGGAAAAGTCATTTGAGATCTGACTAGGGCATATGAAGGAACTGCTTCAGATGCTGAGCTTCTGGGTACTGCTGACCTATTTTACTCTCCTACCAACTCTGGTAATGTCAGTGTACAAATACCCACGTGGTCCCACCTATTCCACATGTTGGTACACTGCCTGGAAGAGGCTAGGGTAAGGAATGCCCTGAGTAAGTTGGCCTGGGTTTAGCCCCACTCCCATGCCAGTGTTTCCTAGGATCACCTCCCTCAAACGTACTTGTAACAGATGTTGGTGCCCTGCCCAGCTCCCCCTGACCAGCTGCTGAGCATGTTAACTGTCAACAGCCCATACACGCACCTATCTCAGGATTGCTCTTGGCTGATGGGTACTCCCCAGCCCAGAGGTGCCTAAGAGGTTCCATTCTGCTTCTTTCAGGGAATCGATCATTTCTCCAATGAGCCCTGATAGCTTTGTAATGGAGAATGGTATGGTAGTTAGAAACCAAGGTCTGGGTATGGGATTAACTAATTGGCCCATCTTCAAGTTTGCTGATTCATTCTTCTGCCAGTGCTAATGTGCTACTGAGGCTCTCTAGTGAATTTTTCATTTCATTTATTGTTCTCTCCAACTCCAGAATTTATATTGTTTCTTTAAAAAAAATAAGTTATATTTCTTTACTGATATTCTCTATTTGGTGAGACATCATTTTCATTACATGCCTTTCGTTCTTCAGACATAGTTTCCTTTAGTTCTTTGAACATATTTATATAAAAATTCTTTTCATACAAACATTATACATATATAAGCTATCTCTCATATATAGATATAGATAAAGATATAGATATAATAGATTCAGGCATCTCATGTCTTCCCTGGATATACACACCACCCTGCACGTGTGTGTGGCCTTCTAGATTTCCAAGATAATATCTGAGCTTTTGAAAACTCCCATGGGCACATCAGTCCCCAGTTTTTCCTTTCAAGTTTTCGGTTATTTTCTTGGTTGTTTCAGTTATTATCATCACCTCAAGTGGCTGCACTATTAAGCAACTGCAATATTAAACAAAAGCCATGTCATTGCTTTTGACATTCCCGCCCAGGGGAAAAGGCTATTCACAGTAAGCTTGAGCTGGGGAGAGGAAAGAGGAAATAGGACAATTAAAGCCACACATCTCACTGTTCCTACTGAAATTTGGCTGTTTTGCTTGAATAAATGCTCCTTGGATTATTGCATGCCTTTGGTTAATTTCTAGATTTCTGAAAAAGTTGATGTTGATAAGTGTTGCCAGTGTTCTCACGGCTTTTGTGAAGAAGTCAGTTTTTGAGATTCTTCCTCTACCATTCCAGAAGTGGCTTTAAAAAAAAGATTTTGTCTTTATGTTTTCTATTTAATTGATTTGTGCTCTTATATTTATTGTTCTTTCCCTGCTTCTTACTTTGGTTTTAATTTTCTTCCTAGTTTATTAAAATTGAAATTGAGATTACTGATTTGCGAGCACAAGCAGGGAGAGTGGCAGGCAGAGGGAGAGGGAGAAGCAGGCTCCCTGCAGAGCAGGGGGAGCCCGCCCATATGGGATTTCCATCCCAGGACCCTGGGATCATGACCTGAACTGAAGGGAGTCACTTAACCAACTGAGCCACCCAGGCGCCCTACAGAAGCATTTTATCCTATAAATTTCCTTCTAAGCATACCCAACATTTTGATACATTGTATTTTCCTTTTCATTCAGTTCAAGATATTTCCTTATTTCCATTATACTTTCTTGAAAAATTATTTAGATGTTAAATACCAAATACTTGGACTTTTCCAGATATATTTCTGCTTTTGTTTTTTTGGTTTTATTTTTTAAGATTTTATTTATTTATTTGACACAGAGAGAGCGACAGAGGGAACACAAGCCGGGGGAGTGGGAGAGGGAGAAGCAGGCTTCCTGCTGAGCGGGGAGTCCGAAGTGGGGCTCCATCCCAGGACCCTGAGATCATGACCTGAGCCGAAGGCAGACGCTTAACGACTGAGCCACCCACGTGCCCCTTGTTTTTTGTTTTTTTTTTTTTTTAAAAGATTATTTATTTATTTATTTGTCAGAGAGAGAGAGCACAAGCAGGGGAAGCAGCAGGCAGAGGGAGAAGCAGGCTCCTCGCTGAGCAAGGAGTCCGACGTGGGACTCGATCCCAGGACTCTGGGATCATGACCTGAGCTGAAGGCAGATGCTTAACCAACTGAGCCACCCGGAGCACCCCCAATCCTTCAACTTTTAAACTATCTTTATATTTAAAGTGGGTTCCTTGTAGGCAACATATATTGGATTTTTTAATCTAATCGGACAATCTCTGATTTATAATTGGAATGTTTATACCTCATGGCCCCTTCCTCCATCCTCAAAGTTGGGGAGAGAGAGAGTAAAGCAGAAGTCAATCCTATTATTCCTCATAAGACTGTTTCATTCAGGAGGATTTCTTCCTGGAACCACGGTGAGTTCAAGGGATATTTATTAGGCACAAAGCATGGACACTGCTGGACCCAGAAAAGTTTTTGAAGAACTATAGTGATGTTCCTTTTCTTATGCTTTCCTGGAGTCTTATAGTGAGGACAGCCCAAGTGAGCTATAAAGCACCAACTGGGGAAGGGAAAGGAAGTGTGATGGGCTATTCTGATGTGGCTCCGCATTGCACTGGTTTAGGTATGAAAAAATTAGGGAAGGACTTGGGGTGGGAGTAGATCTAAGGAAGCAGCACAATTCAAAAGAAAGCTCACAGAGTTGAGTCAGAACATCTTATAAATATAAGTCCAGGCTCTATGCTTCCTAGTCATGTGAGAAATTTAATTAATGTATTGGTTTATAAATATGTGAAATGGAGGTGATAATACTAACCCTTCATGATGGCTTGTACAAGTGCTTTCTAAACGAAACAATTTCTCCAAATGATGGTGTTATTTTAGGGAAAACACTGTTGTCAACTCTGAACCATCCTGGTTGGGGATGAGGGTGGTAGGTTTGCTGGTGATGGTTCAAGGGATTTTGGTCTTTATACTGTGTAATCCAAACTTTTGACTCTTAACAAGATGTTAGTATGTAAGTGTGGCGGGGAGCACATCATTCTCTATATTATAGTATGAACTCTTTCAGAATCTGATAAAAGCCATGAACTTGTTCCAGAAAATGCACCCCACAAAATTCTACGGAAAGAGTTCACAGATCCCTTGAACCTCACTCATGGACCCCCGTTTTAAGAATCCTGATATACAGATAACCAGTAAACAAAGAGAAAAGATAAAAATCTAGTTTATCAGTATAAAAATAATTCAATTATGGTTCCTTAAATAATTTATATTTCCATGCCATGTGATACAGTACCTATTTTTCTTATAATTATGTCAGCTTGACATTGCTATAAGTTTGATTTGGCTATAAACTAAACTCTTGATGCATGCTCCACCTTTGTCATTTGTTGTTCATGTGGCATAGTGTCGTCTATTTACAATTTTAAAAGGAAAAATTAGAGGGTGGCTGGGTGATGGACACTGGGGAGGATATGTGTTGTGGTGAGCGTTGTGTATTGTGTAAGAGTGATGAATCACAGACCTGTACCCCTGAAACAAATAATACATTATATGTTAATAATAAAAAAATAAAAATAAAAATAAAAATTTCAACCAAAAAAAAAGAAAAGGAAAAATTAGACCATTTCTTAAGAGCTAGTATTCTGAAGCCTCCATAGTTCCATCTGTTGAAATAATTATTTCTCACGTTGGAGACTGCGTGCTCTTATGGAATAAAGAGCTCAGTGGTAGGTGAGAGGCTGCAAGGCAGAGCGGAAGGTGTTTAGGCTTCAAAAGACGGACCTGGGCTGGAATCCCAGCTCCTTCACCCGTTAGGAGAGTTCAACCTTAGCAAACCCTTTAAGCCCTGGCCTTCCTTGACTTCATCCATTAAATAGCAATAACAATGCCTACTTAAGGGGTTTCTTCGAGGATTAGGGACAAGGCAAACAGAGCGCCCAGGCTGTATTAGATCCCACGTAAATGGCGCTCTTATTACGGTGAGTCCTTGGTGTTACACAACAGCAGCCATGCTGCCCAGGACTCCCAATGCCATATAATCAAACTGGCATGAGATTACTGAGTTCAGAGGACAACTGCTTAGTCTTTTGAGGGAGTGACAAATGTCAAAGGCTGGTAACTGTTGACATACCCCAAGGTGCCAGGGAACCAGACTCCAGGTTATGATGGGACTTGCTTTGATAGTCCAATGAAGCATGACTTCTGAATAGCACTTTGTTGACTTTTCAGGAGGCCAGTAGAGTATCTTAAGGTGGCTTAAAAATCCGGAACTGACACATACAGGGGGAAAAACCCTTCAATAATAACAAATTCAATAATAACAAATTTTCCTTCTTTACTGTTAGCTTTCTTGTTTCTTCTTCCTCTGGCTCAGTGAATACCAACACAAGGACTAATAACTCCTGACACTTTTTTTGTTTTCTTCCAAGAATATATTTTCATGTCTGAGTAAGCGCCAACGCCTTCCCTGACTCCTTTGGGAAGAATGGGTGCATCCTGTGAGTCACATCCACCGATTTTCAGGGCAAGGTTTCTCAGCATTCAGTGGAAGGCAGTGTGGCGTGGTGAGAAAAGGCGAATCCAGGACTCAGGTCACCTGGGTCCTGTCCCCATCGATCTACATGAAAGGGGCCGATGGCGCTGCCTTGGTTCCCTCATTTGTAAAGTGCATCAAGTCCGGTCTTGCGTGTGAGCGAGCTTTGTCGCACACGCTGTAAGCGGTGACCCCGCAGTACCCCAACCTGACCGCGCTTAGGCGCCCTGCCATGGCCGGGCCCGCTTCGGGCGCGCTGCGGCGGCGCAGCGCCGGGAACCCTAGGCTGCGCGCGCAGCACCTCGGCCGCCTCCCGAACCCCGCGTCCCTGTTGCCAGGGGAACTGGGGGCGGTGCGCTTTCCGGCGCTGTCGCGGCGAGTCGCAGCTGTCATGGCGGAGACGGTCTGGAGCACTGACACCGGGGAGGCTGTGTATCGCTCCCGGGACCCCGTGCGCAACTTGCGCCTCCGGTAGTCGCATCGTCCCAGAGTCCTGTGCTTTTATGCTCTCAGATAATTCGAGCCTGAACCTCACTTCTTGTTTGCTGAGTCCCCACTTGCGCTTTCAACCCTGATCTCTGCCTCCTGGTCTCCCCGCGTCTCCCTCACTACCCTCAACCCTCTCCACTCACGGCTTCCAGACCTACCCACGCCCTTTTCAAGTCTCTGCCCGTCTCAAATTCCTCAGAGCTCTGTACCCAATACACTTACCCGCACTCTTCCCCTTAAGACCCCCGGCCGCGCGCACGTGCACCCAACACACCTTGGTAGCCCCACCCTCTTCTTTCTTTTGTTTCCCCCATCTTTGCTCTGTGTTCATCTTCAGATTGTGTGTCTTGTAATGAGTATTCCGGGCTTTTCTTTTCCTGACAGGGTCCACCTGCAAAGAATCACATCCAGCAACTTCCTCCGTTACCAGCCTGCTGCCCAGCCTGGGAAAGACCTCATAGACTTGGCCACTTTTAGGCCTCACCCAACCGCCAGTGGGTGTATGGTGGTGATGCGGCCTTTTGGGGACCTGGGGAAGGGCCTGGGGCGGTAGTTGCCTTTTAAGACAGAGTAGACCCAGATTTGTAGTCTGAGAAAAGGCATAGAGAGGTTGGGTTCCTTGCCCAGGGTCACATGGCTGGTATATGTTGAAGCAAGGATTTGATCCCAAGCAATTTTAACTACTCCATTATGTTGTGTTAAGAAAATTGAGTAAGACATGATTCTTGCCATCAAGAACTGATCCAAACTGTGGTCAAATGTTGTAAAATAACGAAAGACTATACTTTTGATATGTTAAAAATCTGCCTGGCAAACTAAATACCGATTGTGGCATTTTTTCCTAAGAGAAAATATGCTCCCAACTCCTAATGTATGTGTATACTATACATATATGTATGTACTATACATACATATATACATAGTGTGTGTATACTGTATGCATGTATATAGTATATGTTACTTTAAATATGTATATATATTTACGCACACTACTTAAAACAATTTTAAAATTGGGGTCTGTTTGAAAAAGATACATATTAACATCAACTGTGCTTTCGCGGTTTCCTTGTCTCAGAAGCCAGAAGAATGAGAAAGAGAGGACAGTGTGTTTGTGTTAAATCACTAGTCTCTCTGCATTTGTTTTATCTGTTCAGATATATTCCCTGGCGAGAGTGTGGGCTGGTGGGTTATGAAGCACGTGTCTCAAAAAGGCATACTCAGCCAAGAGTGTATTCGATTTGGTTCTTTAATAATTCATTTGCCTTTCCTCTTCTCTTCTGGTACTTGGTCTCCTAAGGTTACAGTGCTTGTGGTTCTAGACATATGGCTTCATGAACAGTAAAGACAAGAACGCCAGGGTGTTTTTCTAGCAAATGTGGACAGTTGGGATTGAGGAACAGCTATTTAGCCTATATCCTGAATTTGACTCCTGGCACTGAATTAGATTAATTCCTGGGAGCCATGACTTCCTTTTATTCAAATTAGAGTAGTAATTAAGACTTCTTGGGTCCTAATCCTGGCTTCTACATATATCCACAGCCTCTCTAACCTTTGTTTAGAGTGAGTGCTTAATAAATCCCCAAACTCCAGCTGATTTTGTGGGAAATATTAGAGCAGGGACTTGGGTTAGTACCAATCACAGAGCAAGAAGTGGTGCCAATTTGACTCAAAAGTTTGACTCACTCTGTGGTCTTTGGAGGTGGACACCGCTCAGAGCAAGAGGAAGAGGAAGAGGTCGTGATTGGGTGGCAGGAGAAGCTCTTTAGCCAGGTGAGCCCATATGCCACTTCTCCATCCAGTTTACCTCCACTGGCTCCACCTCCACCTGGCTGGTAGCAGGGAAGGATTCCTGGTACATATCGCCTAACTGATTTCCAGAAAGTTATAGCAGTTTATACTTTCCCCTGTTGTGTTTTTTTTTTAATTTTAATTTTATCCATTTATTTGAGAGAGAGAGAGAGAGCATGAGCTGGGGGGAGGGGCAGAGAAAGAGGGAGAAGCAGACTGTCTGCAGAGCAGGGAGCCCAACACAGGGCTCGATCCTAGGTCCCTGAGATCATGACCTGAGCCAAAGACCAACTGAGCAGGCGCCCCACCCCTCTGTTGTGTTTAAAGGGCAGTATAGCATAGTGACTGACACTACCCAGTTTTATGATCCCGGGTAAAACACTTTTCACCTCTGGGTGAAATCTGCCATCTCTAACAGCAGAGTTGGGTTAGACTCTCACTCTGGTTCCCTTTAGCTCTAACATTCTTTGGATCCCCTGCCCTCAGTCAGTTCAGATAAGTGGAAGTTGGCTATGGAAACATGCCAAATTGCATCAGCTCTATGGAACTGATTTGATGAAACAGTTACAAGAAAAAAGTTTGACATATTCTCAGTAGATCTCTGTGTCCTTGTGACCTCAGTTTGAAGTAGATCTGTACCGAAATGAAGCAGCCTGTCAGAGCCCTTTGGATCATCAGTACCGTCAAGAGATCCTGAAGCTGGAGGATTCGGGTGGCAGGAAGAACCGACGAATTTTTACCTACACGGACTCTGACAGATACACCAATGTGGAGGAGGTATTTTTTTTTTCCTGGAGCCTCAGAGCTTCCTTTCCCTCCGCTAGCTTTCTGGCCTCTGGGTTCTGTGTGTTAAACCAGAAGCCTGTTCAGACAGACAGCCTGTCTAGGAACTGCCTTGTGCTGCTGGTGGCCCAGCTGGAGTGGAGCGGGCGTGGCCTTCAGGTGGCATGGCTGGCTGCTTTTCCACCTGCTGGAGGGCCTGGGGGAGTGGGCTGTGTCTCTCATGGCAGGCAGACTAGAGACCAGGACAAGACTTCCTCCATGCATCATGAGATGAGACAGCTGGGTGGAGTCTCGAACCATCTAGATAAAACTCATCAGGGGATGCAACCACAACTCTGAGTCTATGGGTTTGAGGAGGGATTCAGTACAGCTGTGGGGAGTGGCTTAGTGCTCAGTTCGCCTGTGCTCCCATACCCTTATATTTGCCTCAGTCCCTGTATGACTTGTTCTTTCCTAGGGAGATTTTAAACTCCTTGAGAGTAGGGCCTGCATTTTCTGATTTTTGTCTGTGACCTTTGTAGCCCTGCAAGGAGCAAGTATTAAATGAGTGTTTTTGAAAGATTGATGCTTATGCTAGGAAAGCTCTGGGTTGGTAGCATATAAAATTCGGGTTTTCTGTTTTAGAAAAGTAAATGAAATTAGTTAGTGCTGAAGTACCCATGGGAGGACTTTTCACAGGATACTTTGTATCCCATTTGGCATCTTCCAAGTACCTGGTAACATCACCATCTACCAGGCACGCTCACCCAACTTTTTGTTGGTATGTACTCAGAGATTGCAGACTCATCTTATTTTTTTAAAAAGATTTATTTATTTATTTGAGAGAGTGAGCGCACGCATTGTGGGGAAGGGGCAGAGGGAGAGAAAAAAATCTCCAGCAGACTCAGCGCTGAGCGTGGAGCCCGATGAGGGGCACGATCCCATGACCCCAAGATCATGACCTGAGGCGAAACCAAGGGTCAGACACTCAACCGACTGCGCCACCAGGTGCTTCTGCAGACTCATTGTAATGTTAGCACAAATAAACTCATTTCTGAAGGAGAAGGTGCTGCCAAAATCTTGGAACAAACCAAGGCATGGTAGGAATCTTCTCTGGCTTCTTTGTGCCCCTGCTTCCCTCCCCGGACATGTATAACTGTGAGGTGGCTGTGACCTGTTAGATTCAGGTCCCAGATGGGGTTTCAGAAGCAAGACTTGCCTCAGTACCTGATCCCACGGGGCCCTGACCAGATGGCTCACACAGGGCTGCTCTCTTTTCCTAGCACTGTCAGAAAATGACCACCGCAGCCCGGGAGGTGCCATCATTCTTGGTCGAACGAATGGCCAATGTCAGGCGGCGACGGCAGGACAGGCGAGGGATGTGAGTGCAAATGAGTAGGGGGATGGGGGGGGCCTTCATAGTCCTTCCAGGCCAGTGTCTGGGTATGTCTGCCACCTCGAGCTTCCCGTTCTGCAGGAGGCCTCCCCTGGGTGTGCTCCCCCGGGTGCCTTCTTCGGGCTTTTCAGGGGGTGCCACCTTCCTGTGGTGTCTTCCAGGGAATGTGGCATCCTCAAGTCACGAATTGTCACCTGGGAACCCTCAGAAGAGTTTGTCAGGAACAACCATGTCATCAACACCCCTCTTCAGACAATGTACATCATGGCAGACCTGGGGCCCTATGGGAAGTGAGTGAGGCCCTCACCGCCCAGCTCAGATCCTCCTCCTCTTCTCTCGTCACCCATCACCTACCCTGTTGTAGTCCCCCTGGGGAGTGCGCGAGGGAGGGACTATTTCTTCTTTTTCTTCTCAGTCGTCCTCAGAAAAAGGTATTTGACTATGACAATTCTCACTATAGCCTCTGTCCTCTCCCCTGACGTGGGCTGACTACCTCTTCCTCTCTCTGGTTAGCGGGACCAGCGGTCCTGAACCTGGGTTTTGATTTCCTGGTGTCTAGGCTTGGCTATAAGAAGTATGAACATGTCCTCTGTACTCTGAAAGTGGACAGCAATGGTGTGATCACAGTAAAACCTGACTTCACCGGCCTCAAAGGACCCTACAGGTGAGAGGAAGAAAGGGGGAGGGGGAATGGTATTCCTTCCCTTGGCTTCACTTCTTGCCCCGAGTTGAGGAGATTCTGAGAAAGTCCTTCATCTGCCTTGGTTTCTAAGTTCCCAGCCAGTGGTTCATATTCTGTTTTATAACAGACCCTTAGGATCCTGGGGACTCTGTTCTCAGAAAGTGGGCAGCTATACCAATTTGAAAGGGCTAACTTCAGTGGTGTAGTTAAGTGAAAATAATTCTCTGTGCTGCTGCCTGTAGGGACCGGCCAGAACAGGGCGGGATGAGCTCAGGCAGATCTCTTCCTCTGGCCTGACTGTTCCTTTTTTTTTTAAGATTTTATTTATTTATTTGACAGAGAGACACAGCGAGAGAGGGAACACAAGCAGGGGGAATGGGAGAGGGAGAAGCAGGCTTCCCGCAGAGCAGGGAGCCCGATGTGGGCCTCGATCCCAGGACCCTGGGATCATGACCTGAGCCGAAGGCAGACGCTTAACGACTGAGCCACCCAGGTGCCCCTGGCCTGACTGTTCCTACCTCTGTGTCTTACAGTGAGAGAACTATAGTTAGAAATGACCTAAGCCTACCTGTCTGTTTTTCAGGCGAGAGAACTGGGTGCCAGGAATGTTGTGCTTTAGGGTTTCCCCATGACTTTGAGGCAGAAATGGGCCCCAAACCTATGCTCCATGTCCACTCTAATGCCCTTTCTGCTTTTCCACTTTGTTTCCCTCGCCTGCTCATCGTTCTGGCCACTTTCGTCCTCGTTTGCTTCGAGCAAGGTGTATGGCCAATGGTGGTTTATCCCTGGACTAGGTCTGGAGAGACGCATCTCTTCTTATCAGAGTTGGTCTTTTTTGTGGCTTTGACCTTACAGAATGGAGACCGAGGGGGAGAAGCAGGAGCTGTGGAAGTATACGGTGGACAGCGTGTCGTCCCTCGCGCGGCCGGAGGAGGAGGAGCGGGAGCAGCGCGTGTTCAAGGATGTGAGAGCAACTTCCTTCTGAGTGCAGGGATGAGCCTGGGAGCCTGGGAGCTGAGACCATGTCCGAGGTTGATGTCCGCAGTTGCAGGGTCTTTCTTACTGGCCCTCTCCTGATACAGGACGCATTGCTGACATATCAGACCGAAGCTTTTGATCATACTCTAACATAATAATAATAACAATGACCATTTATTTGAGCATTTACCATGCTCTGTAAGGCCTGTCACGTACTTTATTTCATCACTTTGAGGTGAATACTTTTGTTATTACCATTTTATAAATGAGGAAACTGAGATTGAAAAGCTAAGAAGTCTGCCCAAGGTCATGGGGCATGTAAGTGCAAGAGACGGGACTGGGTCCCAGACCAGCAGACTCCAGAGCCTCTGTGCTTTACTTTAAAATGTAGGTGGCTTGGATGCTTCGGCCTCCAGCTCTCTGTCGCATTTCCCATTACAGCGTCTTTTCTCCCTCCCATTCAGAACTGACCCTGGGCTGGCTGGGGTTGCATCTTGAGTTTGCATATGGTTTGTTTCCTCAGCTTTATGGCCGGCACAAGGAGTATCTCAGCAGCCTCGTGGGCACAGACTTTGAGATGGTGAGTGGCTTGGCTTCCTGCAGCACCGCGAGCCAGCTTTAGGCAGAGCATTCGGACTATGGCTGAGTAATAGCACCTCTCTTAAAGGACACAGTCTTTATGTCAGAAGGAAATCAGAGACTAGCATATAGAGCATAGTTCTTATTATATGTTGTAAAATATAGCAGGAGTGCCTGGGTGGCTGAGTCGGTGAAGCCTCCAACTCTTGATTTCAGCTCAGGTTGTGATCTCAGGGTCATGAGATTGAGCCCGGGTTGGGCTCCATGCTCAGCAAGGAGTCTGCTTGAGATCTTCTCCCTCTATGCCTCCCCCCACCCCCTCACTCGTGCATGCTCTCTCTCTAAAAAAAATAATAAAATTAAATATAGCATATTGACAGAGAGCTGTTAACGAAAAAGAAAATGTCAGTGAAAAAGGTCTAAAAGGGCACACACGTGCTGTGGATGGCTTTCTCGGGGGTGGGGGTGGGGTTGGGAAGGTAGATGGGTATTGGATGGTGAGAGGGATATGTCAGAGATGTTTACTCTTTATTCCCTAAACTTAGTTGTTTTCAATTTTTATCAGTGGTAATGCATTCACATATTACTTTATAATTAATTTAAAAAAATAAAAAGATGCTCAAGGTCTTCCTCACTCTTCATGTGGGTATTTTTTCTAAGTGCCCCATAGAGAGAGAAGGGGCATCATTTCTGTTTGTTAAATAGTTTAGCTCTTACACAAACAAAACAAAATAATTTCTGTCAGTTATTCTCTGGTCCTGTTCTTTGTCTTCCCTTATTCCAGCAGTTCCATTCCTCGGTCAGGAGACAAGCATAGGATTACTCAGCGGTTTCCCTCTCTCTCTCCTTAAAAAAAATTCATTATTTTTGTATTGCATCAGCAGCAGATGTGCAGTGTTAAAAAGTTAGATGAGAAAACAAGTAATTAAAAAGGAAACTCCCTAGTTCCTTGACCTCAGGCACCTAAAGGGAACGGGCCCCCAGCGTCCCACTGTTGGTAAAGGGCAGCTGTGCTTGCTTCCCTTGGCTCTTCTTGTAAACTCTCCGTGCTTCGTTGCCCACCTCACCCTTTAAGTTATGTACTTTTTTTGCTGTTACAAACTTGAGAAATGAAGGAGACAGCTCGGTGGAGAGGGGTCGGGGCGGGGGCCGGGGCTGCGGAGGACGCGCAATGGCCTCGCGCGCAGATGTGGCCGCCGGTGCCGGGTCTTCCGGGGATTGGTGGACGCGCTGGAGGACGAGTGCTGACTACCTCAGACCTCCTGACTCCTGATCCTGGCCCACTTCTCTCTTCCTTAGACTGTCCCAGGTGCCCTCCGGCTCTTTGTAAATGGAGAGGTAGGTAAGTGCCTTGCCAGACAGAGATCCCTTGATACTTGGGCAGGTGCCGCGACAGAGCTGCGAGGTAACCCGCTGCACCCCGGTGGAGGCTCTGGTTTGTCTGCCCTACTTGGGAAACACAGTCATGAGGCTTTCCTGGAAGCGCAGGGAGTTCCTGGCGCTCAAGGGACTTGCTCCCGGAGGATGTAGGCCTTTCAGGACGGGGTTGGGTGCTAAGGGTGGCGGGAGAATAAGCTGAAGTCGTTTCTTGTTTTCTTAGTTTCAGCGCAAGGCTATGAGTATGACAATCTCTACATCCACTTCTTTGTGGAATTGCCAACCACAAGTAAGTAGTATTCCTAAGTCTCCTTTATACCCATTCTGACAGCTTTCTAGAGGCATTCAGTCAGCTTCCCCACTTTTTTCAAAGATATTGGGACTGTCCTTTTCAAGGTCATAGATCACTTTCAAGTTGCCAAGTCCTGTGGTGACACCTCTGCATTCACCCTACATGACCTCTCAGAAGCACGTGGCACAGCTCACGTTTCCTCACTGGAACTTTCCTCTTGGCTTCTGGCTCCACACTCCTCTCTTTGCTCTTATTAGTGGCTCATCATTCCCCTTGGCTGTTGGCTTATCTGTTGGCCTCAAAGCTTTAGAGTGTCCAGGGCTGGGCCTGGGCCTCCTATTACTCCCTCTCTGTAGTTTTTCTAGGTGGTCCCATCCATCCTATGGCTTGAATACTACGTATATGTCTCAGACCTCTAGATTCCTCTCTAGCCTTGGCCTTTCCCCCGAACTCTAGGCTCATATCCAGTTGTCATTCCTGCCTAACATGACCCAAAGGACTATTGACCCTCCCTCCTGCGTCAGACCTGCCCTCATGGTCTTCCCTAAGGGACATGGCAATGTCATTTACTTAGTTGCTGCTGCCAAAAACCGAGGAGACACCCTTGATTCCTCGCTTTCTCTAGCTCCCTACGGCCAGTCATTCCATCAGCAGTTCCTGTCGGCTCTGTCTTCCAAAGATGTCCTGAAGGCTCCTCTTTCGAGCGCCCTAGACCAAGCCACCTCCATCTCCTGCCCAGGCCCGTGAATTAACTTTCTAACTTACCCCTTGGCTTCCGTTACAGTTCATTTGCCACAGACACCACGGCCAAATGGAACCTCTGGAAATGTAAATTAGTTCTATCTCCCTTGAGCTTTAACCGCCAAAGGCTTCCCCCTCCCACTTACAGTAAAATCCCACTCCAAAGCTGGACAGGCCGGCCCCTGCCTCTCTCTCCCCCTTCCAGCATTCCAGTCATACTTTCTGTTTTCGAACATGCCAAGTTCATTTCCACCTTAGGGCCTTTTGGGGATCATTTCCTTTGTCTGAAACCCGTTCTGTCACATCTTTGCATGACTGAGTTCAGGTCTCAGCCTAAGTGTGCCCTCTGAGAAAGTCCTCCCTCACCACCCGATCTAAAAGAGCCTGCTTTGTTTTTAGTACAGCATCTGTCACTACCTGATAGCCTCTTGTTGGCTTGCTGTCCATCTCCCCCACCAGCTGGCATGTTAGCTCCTTGAGAGACCGGGATCTCTTCTGTTTGCTCACCAACATATCCCCAGTGACCGGTTGTAGCACACAGGAGACACTCAGTAAATGCTAAGTGAGTGAGGGAGTGTGTGAGTGAATGAATGGATGAAGGAACTTTGTCTTTTTCTCAACCACTTGTCTTCCTTCCGGGTCATCTTACTCTATATGGTCTTTGGCTTTCAGATTGGTCAAGCCCAGCATTCCAGCAGCTCTCAGGAATAACACAGACCTGTGCCACCAAATCCCTGGGAATGGTAGGGGAAACAGGAGGGCTATCTGGAGGGGGGCGGGACTCTGAAGATTATCGGGCCGCCAGCCTGGGGAGCACTCAGAGTTCGGTCTGGCCCTTCTGTCTGGACTCTGCAGGGCTGCCTGGTCCAGGGCTTCCCTCTCTGTCTTTCTGAGGATGGTAGCAGCTTGTATGTGGATGCCCCACCCCCTCTTAGTCTCTTATTTCCCCCGTGGGGGGATAGTTTTTCTTTTTCCCTTGTGAAGGTGTCGTTGGCCACAGGGAGAACAGATTCGCAGTGAGGCCTTGCCTACCCCATGACCCTGAGTATGGAATAACACTTCTCTTTTTTAGGATAAGGTGGCTTACTTCTCCTACCCATTCACATTTGAGGCCTCCTTCCTCCACGAAGACGAATCTGCTGGTGAGTAGCTCAGCAGGTCCTGGGCCCCGGGCTCTCCTCTGGTGGCGCCCTCTCTTGGGGAAGGCCTCCTGTGACCTGGCTGCTTCTCTCACTTCTCCCAGATGCTGTCCCGGAGTGGCCTGTGCTCTACTGTGAGGTCCTCTCGCTGGACTCCTGGCAGAGGTACCGTGTGGAAGGCTACGGCGCTGTGGTGCTGCCCACCGCCCCAGGTGACGTCCCGTCCCTGCCCTCCATGTGGCCCCCGTGCCCTAGCTCCCTCTAGGAATGAGACTAACACTTTAAAACATTCGGGATCATTAGGAATTAGAAGCACTTCACTCGCCAGGTCCCTTGCTCCATGAGAGACAGCTGAGTGAGGTTGCAGCTGACTCGGAAGCCGAGCAGCCTGGGCGTCTACTCCTACTCCGAGCTCCCCTGTTTCGACTTGCGGCCTTGAGGGAGGAGCTCAGGCGGGGTGGGCTCTTGGCATCGTGAATTGAATGGATCAGCATTCGTTTTGAAATAAGAGCTGCGTCTCCTGTTGGGTGCCGGGCATTGTGCTAAGTGCTTCTCATTTGATTCCGCCAGCCACTCCGAGACGTAGGCGTTACTGTTGCCATTTTGCTAGTGAGGGGAATGGGGCTCAGTGGGGTTAAGAAACTTGTCCTGGGTACACGGGTCATAACTGGCAGAGCTGAGATGTGAATTTCTAGCTGACTGATTTCCAAACAGGGGCCCCAGACCTCCAGGATCCCCTCCGCAGAGGTCAGGTCGTCCCCAGACAAGGTGTTTCAGTAGTGGCGAGGCCTGTGTCATTGCTGGGAGTCAATGAGAGACCACATGCCCTTTCTGGCTGAGGCCCCACTCTCCTCTTTCGTCACAGGCTCGCACACCCTGACAGTCCCCACGTGGAGGCCCATGGAGCTTGGCACGGAGGCTGAGCTGAGGAGGTTTTTCATTGGCGGCTCTCTGGAACTGGAGGACCTCTCCTATGTGCGGATACCAGGAACCTTCAAGGTGCCTTTTGTCTCTGGGCAGACTTCATGCTGGGAGCTTAGGTTCCTGTCTCTTCTGGAGAAAGTGGGGTCAGGGTTACGGCCCCTTAGTTGCTTCATTATTACTTAGTCCCTTCCTTTCTGTGGCTTCAGCTGGAAGTCATGGCCACATCTCGAGCCAGGTACAAACATCTACGCTGCTATCCTAGGAGATCTCGGGAAATGAGCATACTTAGAGATTGCCCTGGTCCCGTCAGAGTTACCGGCCCCTCCTTCCAGCCCATCACCGAGGCTTTAGTCATCAAAGGTGGGGAGGATTGGCAGGCCACTTGTCAGGCTGCTTATTCTCAACTGGGTTGGGGCATCCCCTGATTTACAGTTGGGAGCCCCACGTTAGCCTTGAGGTGATGGAGTCTGGGTGCTGGAATGAGATTTCCCCCAGCAGATCTGTTCTCCGAGAATGGGAGTAAGAATGGGGGTGAGGTCCGCATGGTGCCTGGGGTCTAGAACCCACAGAAGCCTGACGCGGTCTTAACTGCACGCCCCAGGGGGAGCGTCTGAGCCGCTTTGGGTTCCGCACCGAGACCACGGGCTGCATCACCTTCCGCTTGCACTGTCTGCAGCAGTCCAGGTGAGTGACCCCGGCCCTCTGCGTCGGGGAGCCTTACCCCTGAGGGCTGAACAGCAGCTGTGGCCATGTGCTGGGCTTCTGTGCAGGGCCTTCATGGAGTCAAGTTCCCTCCGGAAAAGGATGCAGAGCGTGCTGGACCGTCTGGAAGGGTTCAGCCAGCAGAGTTCCGTTCACAATGTGCTGGGTAGGTTTCCCTCCCCCGGCCGCCCCTTATCAGCATGAGCCCCACTCCTCCCCACACCACAGCGGCTGACCACTGCATTTGCTCCCCTTGCAGACGCCTTCCGTCGCGCCCGGCGCCGCATGCAGGAGGCCCGAGAAAGCCTTCCCCAGGACCTGGTGAGCCCCTCCGGGACCATGGTTTCCTAGCTCACGGCGGCCCTGGCCCCGCCCCCCACCCCACCCCGTGCAAGAGGACAAGATGGGTGATGTGTGAGGCTGGTGCCGTCCGCCTCTTCATCTTTCTCTCCAGTGACCCCACTGGCCTGCCGAGAACCAGAAGAGCTGAGAAAGTCCCGGGCCAGCCCCTCTGCCTGGTCTTCGGCAGGGCCTCCCCCCTCTGGGTGGCAGTGCTACTGGACACCCTGCGGTCCCCCTCTGCATGTTTCAGTTACTGCGAGTGGCTCTCATGACAGGGCAGGCTTGTAGGGTTAGCCCAGTGTGGGGTGACCCCACCGTTAGTTCTGTCCTCAACACGGCCTCTTTTCTGGCTTGTCTCACTGTCTTGAGAGCAGAGAGCTGCAGGTGCCTCCTGCTTCACAGCCTTCGCTACAAATGGAGGCTTAAGAAAGGAAGAGGAGAGAGATCTTGAATGCCTGGCCTGGGAGCCTCAGCCTCCTCTTTCCAGGGTAGCCTTGTCCTGCCGCTTGGGGCTTGTTGTGTTTGAGATATGAGTAAATGAAGGCTGAAGGCAGTGCCCAGTCCTTTCTGCTAGCCAGGTAGTGTCTTTTATTGTATTTTTGGTACATAAAAACTTTTTGTACTGACTGACGTGTCAGCTGTTTTTCTGCTCAGGTTGCTGGCATGGCCAGGGTATTCTCCCGAACTTCCCCTTTTCTGCCCTTTCCCACTCCAGAGTGTCTGGAGGCAGCCTGCAAGAGAGGCATAGGGGTTATTGCCAGTGTGGTCCTGGCAGTGCTCCTCTTAAACGTTTGGAGCAAAGCTTGGGACTGAGGTTATGCCCTCTCCAGCCTGATGCAGAAACCAGCTCTTGCCCTCAGTGGACTTTTATTGGTACAAGCAGAGCTCACTGCCTGGTCTGCAGGCTCCAGCAGAGGATGGTGGGGCGGCTGGGGCTGGGCGTGGCATAGGCTGCAGTCATGGGTGGGGGATGGGGACAGGCTGGGAAATAGAAAAAAAGAGGCCGGAGACCATGCAGATGACTCTTCTTGCCTGGGCCTCAAGACCTCCTTGCACCCGGAGCCGATGCCTGACCTGAGACCTAGGAGGCTCCCAAGGTGGGAGGGTTCACTGCTGCCAGGAACCCCGGCTGGCACTCCCAGCCACAGAACCAGCAATGAGCCAGAGCCAGCAAAAGCGTCAGCAGATGTGGTTGCTCCAGGGGAGGAGGCAGCCTCGTGGTCTTCCCCAGGTTCTCTTGTGTCTGAGGCCAGAGGCTTGGAATGGGCTCCTGTGGAAGCAGCACATGTGGGCAAGTGAGGAACTTTCTGGGTGTCAAGGCACGGAGCTGTGTTAGGGTGCTGACGGTGAAACTGAGGCTTCCTAATTGCCCCCCAAAGTCCTAGGCCTTGGATCAGCTGTCCGTCCAGAAGCTAGCAGACCCGGAGGCCAGGAGGGAAGACTACCCTGCTTCTCGTGACAGGTTTGGTGGTCTCTGCTTAGAGGTCTAAAAGGACTCAGCCATCTGGTCTGGGAAGGATGTTGGAGCAGGGCCTCCCCTTACCTGTGGAGGCCTCATCTGCCTCGCCAGGCTGACAGGCTCAGCCTGGGGATGCGGCTGCAGCTCACGAAGTCCTGCGGGTAAGTGTTGGCCCTGAAGATGTCCCTCGAAACGGTGGTAATGCCGGTATTGTCACACACAATTCGAGACAAGGAAACGTGGCGCAGGGCCTCGCGCTGTCTCTTGGTGAAAACACCCGGCTTTTCCCACCAGAACCTACCGAGACAAGTCGAGAGATGGGGGAAGGTTAGGGACGAATGAACACAACGAGCCCCTGTGGTGTGCCAGGTTCTTCACAGTGTTTCATTCCGTTCTCCAGAATTCCTGCAAAATAGGTATTATTCCCCATTTATAAATGAAGAAACAGGTTCAGCAGTCAAGGAAATTGCTCAGTATTAAGCGCACAGTAATTTAAGTGGCCAGGGCTAGATTTGAACCTGGGTAAATGCCAAATCCAAATGAGGAGTCAGGTCTTAAACCATAAGCTTTATTGGAAGGAAACCAGATTTAGCCCTTTCTGCCCATGTTTCCCGGGACCCACTAGCCAAACAGCTCAGGCAGCATCAGGCTTGCCCGGCCCATGGTCTCTCTCACTCTGACAAAGCTCTCCACAGAAGAGCCTCCTGGTCTCAGACCCTGTGAACTTGGAAGAAACGAATCAAAAAGGGCAATTTCCCCCTTGCTGAGTCTTGACATGCCAGCGCTTTTCTGCCCTGCCTCTGGGGCTGGTCTCTTTAGAGGAAGGTCCCTTACCTGTCACCATTTCGGGCTCTCCTGAACTGGTTTTCAAAAAGACAAGCCAGAAGAGGCCCCACTCGGGCCCCTGGCAAAAGAGGCTCTGCGATGGCCCCAATCCAGATGTCAATGTTGTTAGGTGTACCATACAGATTCAGGAACTTCCTCGCCAAACCCTGGTTTCGCAGCACCTGGCTGAGCTGTGCCAGATTCTGGGGCTGGGAGAGCCCACAGAAGCGCCTCCAGGCATTGTACCCTGTAGGGAAAGGGGGCGGAGGCGGTTCAGTCCTACCTTGCTGACTTCCCCTTAGCTTCTGCTGCTCCACGGTTTCTCCCGAGAGAGCTCTGTGGTCAGGAAATGTCGGGCAGAACAAGATCCCTGCTGACAGAAGAGGCCGAACCTTCCAAGGATCAAACCACTGCCCTTTAGTTTTCAAAGTGAGTAGACAACCATGCTTTGCGTGCATCAAACTGAGGAGTGTGTCCTAGTGTAACACCTAATACCACAAGGATATTATTATTGGGCTCAAGTGCATCAATTATGTACAAATAAGATGGACCCAGAACATAAAAGACTCTTACTCGGGTTTAGAGAAGGAAGGAATGAACAAATACATAGGTGAACAAACCAACAAATGAAGAGCATGGTTAAAGTTTACTCAGAAAAGGACCACATGCTGTATGATTCCATTTACATGAAAGGTCCGGAATAGGCAACTATGTAGAGACAGAAAAATCAGTGATTGTCAAGGGCACAAGGAGTGACTGTTATTGTAAGGTTTCTTTCGTGAGTGCTAAAAATGTTCTGACATTAGCAATGGTGATCAGTGGGCCAAAGACCTTAACAGACCAAAAAAAAAAAAAAAAAAAAAGATCAATGCACAACTCTAAATATACTAGTCATTGAATCATATACTTCATATGGGTGAATTTTATGATACACAAATTATATCCGAATAAAGCCATTTGAAAAATTTTTTCCACCTACAATTTCTCTGCTATTAGGATCCCACACCAGGACCAAGCCAGATGATGGGGCAGGGACCATCAAGGTAGGAGATAGATTTGCCCTAACCTTGAAGAACCACCTGCCCCATATTGTCCATTGAACTACACCTCACCAACATCATCTTCCAGCTGAGCAAAGGAAAACGATACAGTGCTTTACCTCACTAAGCCCTGGTGTGTGATAATCTCTTAGGATCTTCACAACACCTCTGCAAGGCACTTTGTAATCTCCATTATATCAAATGGATATTTGCTGAGCTTGAGCAGCTGTGACTTTCTTAAGGTCACTCCACCAGTAAGTGGAGTTCAAACAAGCTTTTCCAATCCCAAATTTGGTGTTGGACTTGGGAAGGGATTGGAGGAGACTGTCAGAGCTAGTATTCAGACAATATGTCTGTGACAGCTTAGAGGGAAAGGTATGGGGGGGTGGGGGGGGTTGGCACAGAAGCTCACGGTGTGGCACCTGGGTGGCTGGCAATCTCAGTTGTCCAGCAGGGGGCGCCCGCGGCTCTTTAGTGGTCGGGAGCCCCCAAGCGTGAGGAGGAAAGAAACAGGTTTTTGAGCACCCGCTGGGTTTCTGCCAGGTGCTGTGGTAGGTGCGGTGGAGATTTACCCCACCCCGTTATACACAGCCACGGGTGAGCTGAGGCAGACGGGGCTTCAGGCTGTAGACAGGAACGTAGGGGAGAGGGAGAGGGGACAAGGTGGTGACCATAGCCTTCCCCTAACATTATAGCTTGCACAGGGGGAAGAAAGGAGAAATTCTGAACTTGACTCAAATTTTGCTACTTCCTAGTTATGTGGCCTTGAGAGAATGACCAGATGTCTCTGAGCTAATTTCCTCATCCATAAAAACGGCTGTAATAGTTGCTTCTCAAGGTCATTGGCAGAATGAAATGATTAATAGCCATGAAAATTCCTGGCAAAGTGCCTAAGTTTTCTTCTTTCCTAGGATACATTTTTCTTCTTTCCTAGGATTTTTGTCCTCAGGAAACAGCCGAGGCCGTCTTCAGTTTACTCCACCCGTTCCTACCTCTTGAGCTCTCTACCTTTCTGCACCTAGAGCCAGGAGCCAATTCCTATGTCCCTGGAACTTGAGTCTTCCTCCTTGGAACTCACCAGGGTAGCGGGGAATGGAGCATTTCTTCTCTGCCCTTTGAAACTACTGTTTTCTCCACCTGGAAAATGCTAATCTGCTTTGTCCACAAGCAGATCGTGTCCAGGTCTTGGCCGTGCTGTGAACCTACAGCTAGAGGCCCTACGGTGGCAGGTGAAGATAGGGCAGGATGGCAAAGGGCGGTCCCAGGGATGCTTTCCTGCATCAAGCTCAGCCTCACATGCCTCTGAACCTCAGCACACGGGGTAGAGAGTTCCAGCCAGAAAGGATGCACCAAGGGTCTTCTCTGAAACCTGCCCCCCACCCCCAATAGCAGCAGCCCCAGGCCAAACAAAGCCCCCTCACCTGGGAGGCCGTGGTCCCGGCTGCGCTGCATGTTGAGAGCCGCCAGGTCCAGCCCGATCCTTTTCACTTGCTGAAAGAGCCGGTCCCGCAGCTCGTCCACTAACATGGAATCCTGACGGTTCAGCTTGGCAGGGGTAGCCATGAGGCCTCGGATGATGGGGTCGATGCCACCTGGTGGCGGGGAATGTGAGCAGCACAGATTGGATCGGCCTCTGAGGAGCCCCTGGGTCATCACGTGATGCCAAGCTAGCTCAGAACTGGACAAGCCAGTTGCTTATATTCTGTAATGTTGCCTGGGTAGACTTGAAGCGAGCTGGGGCAGGCAGGGAAAGAAGTCACTCCCACTCCTTAAAGAAGGAGCGGAAGGCGACCTCCTCCCAGGCCCACAAGCCCCCAGTCTGTCATGAGTCTCCTTCCCTTTGTGAATCCTCTCATCCCTAAGGGCACGGGAGGCCCAGGCCTGAGGGTCTTGGTGCACCTGCCTGGTACTGCCCTGGGGAGATGATTAGCAGTGGCCTGAGCAGCAGCCCGGCCTCCTGGCACTAAGCCTGGCCCCACCCCCACTCCCATCTGCTTTTAAAACCTGGTCACCTTCATGCACGATTCGCCAGGTGGCAAAGAAGCTAGTGCTAAGCGGGACGTGCGAGTTGGGTGCTGAAGCCTGGTACTGGCTGTCCAAGCGGAACATGAAGGGCTGGAGCATGGTGTGGCCAAAGCGGAAGGCCAGGGTGAAGACATTGGCCACACGAGGGTCCACATTGGAGCAATACCCCCGGTAGGGCCCTAGGGTTCTTCTGGCCCGGGCCTTGCCCAGAACCAGGGGCAGAAAGTCTCGGTAGGTGATGATCTACAAGAGAAGATAGGAGGAATATTACTTTAGCAGCTGCCCACCCCATTCCCTTGCCTTTGGACAAAACTTTTGCTTTCTGAAGTGCTGCTCAGACATACCAATTCTTTATTACCATCATGCCCAATGTGGAAATATATGTTTCCCGTTGGCTGATGAAGAGCGGGGTGACAAGGACAGTGTCACACAGTGAGTTAGTGGCAGAGTTTGGGGTACAGGTCAGATCTCCCCATCACCCAGCCTTAGCTGATTTGAGGCATAGCCTCAAAGGATGTATTAAGGAAAGTGGGAGCCACTCTCTCAAATGGTGTCTCATGCCAGATTGTCTTCTAGGGGATGCTGGGGCCCTGGGCTCCCTACCTGGACCATGGCGCCCACAATCTTCCGGGCCTCCTGGTACAGCTTTTCTCCGGCCCACCGGGGATTCAGACGTTTCAGCTCCGCAGCCAGCCGGTTGTGTTCCCGCATAAAGAGGGTATGCATAGCCGCCAGTTTGGGAGTTTCCGATGATCGGGAGTCACCTTGAAAACCCCAAGTTCAGAGTCACCACAGCTCTTCCCAGAGAAATGTCTTTCTGCTAAGGCAGATAGAGAGCTCTGGGGACTAGAAAGAGGTGGTAGCACTTTGTGACTCGGGCCAAGCCCCGGGCCCTCGCTGGACCGCCATCCCCTCAGCTGTGCTATAAGGCTTCTCACTGACTGCCACCATCCGCCCCCGCATAACGGGTCAGGACAGGGGAGACAGTGGGGTCTTAGATCCCAAAGTTACTGAAATAGGTTTAGGCAAGGTGGGGAAGCACAGAGCAGCTGCTGGTCTTGGGCATGATTCTGTTCTACAAGTGACCAGGTCCACAGCTGGTGGAGGGACCCGGATGACTCTAGGAAACCTTGACTTTGGGACTGCGAGCCCACCTGTCCCATGAACTGCATCCATCGGTACATTGTCCACCAAGAGCTAGACCTTTCCCCAGCTGTGGACTTGGGATCAGGCTGCTCTCCCCAGGGAGCCCAGGGGAAAGAGAAAGAGAGAGGGTTGGGCAGAGCCCGTTCCTGCAGCCAGAGCTTCTCCTGGAGGCCTGGAAGGAAAGCAAATTCCTGAAGGTGGGCCTTACACGCAGTCACTTGCTGGCTTTGAACGAAACCCTTTTGTATCAGGTCTTATTTAACCTACTCTTCAGTCGACTGCTGGGGGCTGACCTGCCAGGAAGCAGGGGATGCGCGCTGTGCGGTTGGTGAGGAGGCAGGGGTCGTCACGCAGGTTGTCAAAGGGCAGCAGGGCCCGGCCGTTGTCGCTGAAGAGGGTGTTGACAGCCAGCATCCCCAGGAGAGTGGTCTGGTTGCGGAGCCGCAGGGAGAGGGAGACCTCGCTGCCATACACCATGCTGGCGTCCACAAAGGAGGTGAGCGCATTGAGCTGGTTTCGGATTTTATTCCTGTTTTGGGGACATGCAGGTGCCGAGCGGAAGAAGGGGATGCAGTCACGCTGGTTCCTGATGCGGGGGTCATTGGGTGGGATCTGAGGTGGAAGAGGAGCCAGTGACCCGGGGGTGCCCTCAAGAGCAAGCTCACTCCTCTGGACCATTCCTCACCTGCTTCAAAACCTTGTTTGAGACTCTCCTCCTCTAGGAAGCCCCCCTCAGCTCACCCAGACTCATGCTGCTCACCAGGTCAATCTGAGCATCCTTAGCACTTTATATCATAAAGTCATGGAAGGATCCTCATTTTACAGCTGGGGAAACTGAGGCTCAGAGACAGGAAGTGACAGCTCGTTAGCAGGAGAGGTAGGATTAAGACCTAGTTCTCCTGACATTGGGGTCTGTGCTCCTCTCATTCCATTTAACTCTACAGACATCTCCCAAGCACCCTTCTATGCCGGGTGCTTTGGAGACCAACAAAGGTCAGCAAACCCCAGCACAGGTTGCAGGAAGCTGGCGTTCAGTGAAAACAGGTGCACACATAGAGAATATAACTCTAAACTGAGGCACTCTTTGCTGTGCTTGATCTAAAAGTCAAAAGCAAAAGGTGTGCTAGGAAAATATGGGAAGATTCCCCCGGGGAGGTGCCCTTGAACTGGAGCTGGAGGAATGGGTAAGGTTGCCCCACGAATGTCACCCTACCTGTTAGGGGTGAATGAATGTGGGAGTGTATGCACATGTGTCCCCCGCCCCATATCCCCAGAAAGGCTCTGCTCCCTGGAGTCTGTCTTTCCTTCCCTAGTGTTCCACACGCTCCTTGCCTCTCAGCCCGAAGGATAGTGCCGTACTCACAACACCATCCCAGGAATTGGTGAGAGCTGCAGGGCTCTTGGACCTCTTCAGGAAGGAGAGAAGGGCAAGAGCTAAGAGTCTCTAAAGGCTCCCAAAAGCAGCAGCCCAGAGGCTTCCCCTGTCGGGATCAGACGCATGGGTCAAGGCTAGTCTCCACTGCTTCCCCCTCTGTGAAGCCTGCACTAAACTGCGGGCAGACTGCCCCGCCCCTGCCCCCACCCCGCAAACGCACAGAACCGGGGGTCTGTGCAGGGCCAGCCTCCTCGCCTTCGTCTGATACTCCAGCACCACAGACAGCTCCTTGAGGAGGCCGCTTTAGTCTTACGGACCCGCCCCGCAGCTCTTGGCCTGGGGCCCTGGGGACCGGTCGGGGTACCTTGATAGGGAAGCAGGGGGGCAGCTGGGCGCAGGTCTTCTCGCAGTCCACGCCCGCAGTGAAGGCCACTCTGGCTGGGGACTCAGGGGAGAAGTCCAAGTCGTGGTCAATGAACTGGCCCCACTGCATGAACATAAGGGCCCTGCCCCGGTCGGAGGTCAGCCTCTCTCTGGGGAAGCGCACAATCTGGTTGGAGACAGCTCGGACCTGGTGGGGAGAGAGGTCAGCGTGGGGCATCCCGGGCCAACTCAGCAGATTGCCCCTGCTGGTGTGAACACGGTCTCTCCCCGTCTCCTGCCCTCCCCTCCCCAGCCCTACTTTGTTTCACCCCCTGTGTGGCTGTCATGCCTACAAGGATGGCCTCTGGTGTGGCTCCTGAGGATTTCAGGAGTAGAGAAAGGGAGATGCCTGGTTGGCTGGCTGAGACCCCACCAGCTCTTCCAGAAAGATAAATACATGGAATCGATAGATCAGTTTATAGACTAATGGGTACCTAGATGACAGAAGTGATTGAGAGATGCATGGACCAGTTGGGAGGTGATGGATAATAAATCTAGAGAGAATTGGATAGATAGATGGGAGAAGAATTAATGAATAGATGTTGATAGATGAGTAGGTGATTGTCATATTGACATATGAATAGAAAATTGATAAATTGATAAATATGAAATCATTTAGATCAATAGACATAGAATAAGACATACAGATCTTTATATTTAGCTAGATAATTTGATACTAATTCTTGGAGAAAAAACAACACTATAATGGCTTGCATTACTCGATCGCATCCTATACGGAGATGTTTATACTAAGGACCTTAGAATTCATATACCAGCAATACGAGGTGGGTTTTACTGCCGTTTTACAGATGAGGAAACTGAGACCCGGCTGTGTGACTTGCTTAGAGGCACCTGGCTGGCCAGTGGCTGAGCCTGGCTTCCAGCTGGCTCGGGGCTGTGCTCTTACTGTTTAGAGGTGGTGGAGCAGCCTCCAGACCCTCAGCCCCTACTCACGAGAGGGAGGAGGAAACCATTGCGCTTCCTGTTGGGCGTCCAGCCGTAGGGGAGGGACAGCCTGTCCTCATACTCAGCCGGCAGCCAGCGGGCCAGGGCCTGGTTGGAGGCCCCCAGCAAGGGTCTTCTCCTGCAGCAGAGAGTTGGCTCCAGTCAGCAGGAGTTCTGAGCCTAGAGGATGCTCCGTGGGGGGTGACGGGGTGGTGGAGGGAAGGGCGGCACCCTGGGTCAGGCGCGGCCCCCGGCACCCACTTGTTGTTACATCTCCCAGTGATGGTCCGGTACTTGTTGCTGCACTTCTCCTCCTGGTCCTGGAGAGCACAGCCACTGGCCTGGGACAGCAGCCGAAGCTGGGGCTCTGTCAGCACATCTGGGGGTGGGACGGGGGGGCAGGGTCCTGGCTCCTTCCTGAGCTGGTCTGTTCCATACCTCCCATCCCTCGACCCTCTTCCCTCCCAACAGCCCGGGCTGTGTACCCTGCCTCCCCAGGCCACAGTAGGCCCTGGGGCTCAGTGTGGAGCACAGTACCAGTGACATTGAAGGAACTGGATCCCTGGAGCTGTAACCTCCCCTCCAGCAGCTCCAAGGCCACATGCATATAATCGGCAGCCCGGACCACTGTCCTGGTGGCTGCCAACGGTTGTTTGAAGTAGGACAGGAGGTCCATGGGGCTGGCCAGGCCACTGCGGAGGCGCTCCCTGACGCTGCAGGAAGAGAGCAAGGGCTGGAGAAAGGAAGCAGAGCCCCCCAGAAGAGCCCTCCAGCAGAGCCCCAGCCCAGTGGTGGACAGCCAGGGCCGTGTGAACGGACAGGATGGATGGAAGGGAGGCTCTCTACCAACATGGCACTGCCCCAGGGTGGCCGGGGGCAGGGTGATGGCTGACATGACTGTGGCTGAAACCCACCCACCTCATCGACCCTTCCAGACCCACCTCCTCTGAGTCTGATTGTAGGCAGTATCCACCAGCAACTTGGCCTCTGTTATGCAGTCCCGAAGGACCGAGGTCTCCACTGTCATGGGGGAGGCTGTTCAGAGGGAAGGGGACTCAGTGTCCAGGGGAGCCATGGGCTCCCCCCAGACCCAGACACCGCCCCCTCCATTGCCCTCCTCCTCGGCTGTCCAAAGGGATATTACCTGGGCCGGTGCCCTCACATGGCAGGGCCAGGATGAGTGTGGCTAGGACCCCAGCCAGGGCCAGGAACAGCTTCATCTCTGCAGTGAGGCCCCTGGCCGCAGTGGGGCAAGGGATCGACACCCACATCCTGCACACAGGTGGGCCCCCTGCACCCCTCTCACCTGGAGGTCCCCAAGCTGACCTCTTACCTCCTCTTTTCTGTAAGTAGCTGGGAGGAGACTTTTATATCCTTTCCGAGGGTGAGGGAGGGGAAGTCCAGCCTCCTGAGGTGGGGCCCTGGAACTTCCCTCTCATTTTCAGGGGAGTCATGAGACTGAAGCATCCCACCCCCCACCCTCTTCGCTACTGAGTTCATGGATGTATTTCCCCTGAGGCTCAGGGCAGTGCCTGGAACACAGGTATTGCTCAGTGAGTATTTGCTGGAAGATTGAGGAACAGTGTGCCTCAGAAGACGGGGCCTGGTCCTGCCACTAACTAGTTGTATGGTCTTGGGCAAGGCACTTTCCCTCTCCAGGCCTCAGTTTCCACATCCCTAAAATGGGACTTGGACCAGACGGTTGGAAAGGCTCCTCTCCTCCCACTAACTGGGCAGAAACTGGGTCTGCCTTACTCTTCTATCTCCCCAGACACCTCAGCTCAAGGCCGGGTGTTCAGTAGGTGCTCAATAAATGTTTATTGAGTGCACGAATGATGTCAGGTCAGTGATTTGGCCTCTCCCCCTTGCTCCCTTTCTTTGCCAGCTCTCTCCAAGATGCGGGAGAGGACGAGGCGATGGCTGAAGCAGGGCTGAGCCGGGAAAATTAAGGGGCTGCATCAGGGGGCCACTGGGGACCCAGTGAGATGTCACAGGGAAAGCGCCCACAGAGCGATGGGCCTGTGGGCCTTGGCTCCACCCCATCCTATCCCACCCGCAGAGCAGGTGCCGGCTCACCCCACCCCGTCCCATCCCACCCCCGGCGCCCCACAGCCTGCCTGTCCTTGCTCCAGCTCCGGGGCCATCCCTCCCTCAGTGCCCAGCGCACCCGATCCGAGCCCCCGTGTCCCCCGCCCTCCGCAGCCCCCGCTTCCCACCCCAGCGCCTCCCCCCTCGTGGCAGCCGTTGCCCTTGGGACACCCCTTCAGCAATGTCTTTCACAAGCTCCAGTTGAGGGCCTGGGCCCTACTGATCTTATCTCCCTTTCTTCAGCAGGTGCCCCTCTGCTGTGACAAGGCAGCCTAGAAGGAAAGCCACTGTGTCTGGCTAAGAGCGCTTGGAGTGCCTGTTGCTGAGCCCCTGCATGGCCTGGGGTAAAGCACACTGCTCCTTGGGCCTCAGCTTCCTTGCCTGTGAGAGGGGACAGTGAGCCTCGGGGAGAGATGCTGAAGATCGGAGAGTGCTCCTCAAATGCGCCTCACCGCCCCCCACCCGCAGGGGGTCAGCAGCCGCAGGAGACTGGCAGCCAGGGTGGGCGGAGGTAGCCCAGGTTGCCCTGTCTCCAGGATCCCCCCTAAAGAGGACTCGGAGTGAGTTCCGCTCTCCCCCCAGAGAGGACTCTAATTCTTGAGCAGTTGTGAGTTGTCCCAGGGTCTGCCATAGCCGTGGGCTGCCGTGGGTTCCTGGAGAAGCTCAGGACAGAACCTGCACTCTAGACCCAGCCCTGCCATGTTGGCGGGTCTCTGGGGGATTTGGCCCATTGACTGCTGGGGGTGGTGATGAGATGCAAGCAGATGGGAAGGGACCACCAAGGGGCCCTGTACAAGCAGTCGGTAGAGGGCAGGTTCCCAGGGGGCACGGCCAGGGCTGGGCTGGCAGGCAGACGTTCAGGCAAGGAGACCAAAGGTAGTCTACTCTGGGGTTCTCCTGCCCCTTCGGCTTGCTTCCTGCCACCCTCCGGCAGGACCCTGCCTCTAAGCTCCAGACAGCCAACCCTCCATGGACGACTGCCCCCACACCCCTGCCCTCTGCTTCCAGGCCTCTCTGACTCTGCAGGGAGGCTCCCTCTGAGGACCACAGCACTGCGCACTTAGGAGCTCACTGACCATCATGCACTTGGACCAGCTGCTCAACCCCCGAGCTGGCTTCTTCACTGTCAAATGGAGGTCATTGCTGTGTCTACCCTACAGGAATCTGTATAAAATGCCACCACAGTGCCTGGCACTCAGCAGGTGCTCAGTATTGCTGAGTAGGCCTTGTTGTTCGGCCTCCACGTCGCTTCCTTTATCAAGCTCACTCCAGGCTGTCCCACAAGGGGAGTGACTACCCTCAGGGTGAAGGCAGGAGGCAGTGAATATAAGGGCGTTGTGGCCCATCCAGGCCAGGGCACCTGGAAGGAAGGGAAGAGAGGGAGGGAGGGAGGGTGGCGGGCCTCAGGTTTGTTCAGACGCTGGCTCTCTGGGCCCTCCTCCTGTCAGTCGGCATTCCAGCTGCCAGGGCTGGAGCCACGGGAAACCCAGGGGACTGACAGTGATGGAGGGAGAAGCCCTCCAGGGGGTCCCCAGCTTGGGGACCTGCACCCTTCTCCTGCTGTGACCTTCACTGGGAGGCAGGCTGGGCCCCGTGGGGTCCTTGCCAGGTCACACAGTGGTTTGCTTTGACGTGTGCTGTTTTCTGCAGTCAGGGCGGAACGCACCCGGAGACCAGAAGAGGGCTACGGGCTGGGGCCAGGAGCCCCGCATATTCCCCTCAGGGGCTTTCACGATGCCCACCAGGACCTCACGGGAGGGATTTTAGATTTTCCTTGGGGCTAAGTGTTGCCCAGGGGCAACCTAGAGTATCTGATACTGGGAGCAGACGGTTTTTTGATAGCCTCCCCTTTACATAACAAAATTATTTCCAATAATACTCATTCAATGAAACAAGTGATGATAATGGTCAGAAAAGAAATGTCTGGATGTTCTTGTATTAAACTTTGTACGTGGAATCATACCAGTAAAGAAATAAAAATAAAATATTAAAATATAAAAAAGGAAAAGAGTATTGGATTAACACTTTTTAATTATGTGACTGTGTTTTAAATAAAGGGGAAAAACTACCCACAGATTGGTGGTTTTAATATAATAGTTAATATATTATTACAGATTGTTTTCTTGATTTGTTTTTTAGTTTTAAAATAAACAACTTGAAATTTTAAAAGAAGAATCAATTTCAACGGTAAAGATATTCACATTCAGTAAACTATTCATGTATGAAGTAAAATTTGCACTTTAAAATCATTGTACTTTGCAGTTTACACTGCTTCACTGTTTCAAATTTTAAACACAAATTATAACTCCAGATGGTCACAGAAAATGACAGAATTAAAGGAACTCAAGTTCTGCCTCTTTATCTTTGCAATCACCGTGTTCTCACTGTTGTATCAAACCCACTATTTAAAAGCAAGAATATGCAGCGCAAGCGGGGGGGATGGAAGGCGCCAAGTGCAGCCAAAGTAACACCATGACTCTGAACCACCCAGATGAATGCACGCATGCAGCCCAGGGAGCCACGCAGAGCGAGAAGTCTCCCGCATGACTTCCAGGGAGAATACAGTGCGATTAAAGGATAAGTAATAAGGATGCATTCATTTGAAGCTTACGCATATTATTATTAAAGCAACAGTAATTGCAGCAATTGTTTAGAATCGAGACCGACAGAAGACGTCTTTGGGGAGCAGTGTTTATCACTGACACTGCCTAGCATCGCCTAAGTGGGGCGATCATTAGGAGCACTCCGACCCTTTGTCTGTGTTATTAGGACTCTTACATTTCTTACAGACAGTGCACCCCTTCTTTTCTGCACGGAGGTGACCGCGTCCTCTGTCCTGTCCTTGGTACTGGTGCTTTGCCCCTTCCACTTGTCCTTGATAAAAGACAAGTCAGGAGGCTTTCAAGTCCCTCCTCACACACTCCAACTTCGGGTGCCTGGGAGAGGGCGAAGGGGGAGCAGGGGCTCTGAGCACCTGGAGCTGGGGATAGGGCTACTTATGGACTTCCAGGCCCCGCAGGACCTCTCCAGCCTCCACTCACCCCTCCCCACCTGCTCACCACACCCAGCCTTGATTTCCCTGATGCTTTCTGGAAGCACTATGTTCTCCCTCACCTCCAGGTCCTTGTAATGTTCCCTTTGCCCAACGAACTTCTACTCAACTGCACAACCCAACTGAGAAAATCACCCCCTCCAGGAAGCTTTCCTTCATCCCTTTCCTGTTCATCCCCCAACACAGTCTGAGTTATATCAGCAGATCCTTTTCTTAGCACATAACAGGCTGTACGGAAGGCACACTGTCACCATGTCCATCTCCTGGGCTGGGCCCTGAGTTCTTTGGGGACCCCAGGCCTGATCTTGTTTACAGCTGTGTATCTAGCACCTTGCACTGGCCAGGCCCACGGCCAGTGCTCGGAAATGTTTGTGGAACATGAGTGAACCGTGCTGTGTCCCGGCTTAACTCCATGAGTCTGCATACCCTCTTCCACCCTGGGAAGGAGGACATGTCCCTCCCCCCACATCCTGTTGGGATCCCTTCTTCCTTCTCCAGGTGGCAGTCTGGCACTCCCAGGATCCTGACCCTGATAGGCTGGGTAGGCGGGGTGTGGCAGGGGTTGGGGAACCACCATGGTGATGATGTAGAGCCTTGAGGTGGGCACTGGGTGGGCCCCATGACTATCCCCAGTGTAAGGCTGAGAGGCCAGGAGCCTGCGCTGGGGGCAGTTGGAGTGGATACTGACTGAGGGATGTGAAGACGACAGTCAACTGAGCATGGGGGCCACTTGCCAAGGACATCAGAGTGGGATGCCCCCCCAGGGTTGGGTGTTTGGGAAGCTTGGCTCCCTGCGTGGGTGACTTCTTCCCTCCATATGTGGAGTCCAGAACTCGCTGCTGGGGATGCGCCAGGCTCTTTCCAGGCTGTGGTCCGCTTGGACCTCGGAGGCTGGGGAGCCGTGCAGGAGAGCTCTTCTCTGAAAGGGAAATGGGCAAAATGAGAGTCCAAGACTGAGCCACACAGAAGGGAAGGATTTGTTTGAGACCCACCAAAAAGACAGCCTGGGGTGACGGGAGGAGATGAGGCTGGAGGAGACTGGGAATAAGGGGGCCAGAGCAAGGGTAGAGGTATCCTGTGGGTCAGCCCCTCAACTGCTCTCCCTCCCCCCTGGTGGCCATGGGAGTATGAGGCCTGGGGGGACTTGGCACCACCGGTCATAAGCATTCTATCCCCTCTGCAGACCCGTCTTAGCCCTCCATACAGCCTCTCCTAAGGAAAGGAGCCCCTGGGCTCACAGCGTCAGGTTCCTGCCCCCTTTCCCCTGCCTCCTAGAGCCCCATCTCCTCTCTCTATTCCTTGCCCTCTAAACCCACTGGCTTTCAGCTCCTACAACAGGCCTGTGTCCACCTACTGTGCGTTTCAACCATAAAGGCCCTTCTCCTTTTGGGCCTGGCGTCTCCTACTGACCCTCCAGGACCCTCCAGGGAACCTCGCCTGCCCCAGCCTCACCGGCCAGGACTCAGATGGCTGGGTTTTCCTGTTTCCTGCTCTTATAGTTCCTTTCATAAAACTTAACATCGTTGTAACTATATATGTATTTTTGTGGTTGGATCTGATGAAGGGCCAACTCCCTACAGGTCTGTATGTGCCTCTTCTTTTTTTTTTTTTAAAGATTTTATTTATTTATTTGAGAGAGAGAGAATGAGAGAGAGAGAAAGCACATGAGAGGGGGGAGGGTCAGAGGGAGAAGCAGACTCCCTGACAAGCAGGGAGCCCGATGCGGGACTCGATCCAGGGACTCCAAGATCATGACCTGAGCTGAAGGCAGTCGCTTAACCAACTGAGCCACCCAGGTGCCCCCTGTATGTGCCTCTTCTATTGCTCACTGTAGCCACAGCTCTGACTGCAATGCCGTAAGGCCTTACCAAGGATTTGTGGAATGGCGGCATATCTGCTGTCGCCTTGCCGGTCCCAGCTCTTGGGCCAGGGATGGATCTGTGCCTTTTCATCGTGTAGGACCTGGTGCCCCTGGTCAGCGGCCCTGATCCCCCGGGATTGGACCAGCTCTGGCTTGGTGGATGCTGTTGTAGGCCTGGCCCTGGCAGGTTGAGGCCCAGGCCCCTGGACCACAAGGGAGCTTTCCCTCCCTGGCTTCTTTTAGCCGCAGTACCCTAGAACCTTCCTGTCCCCCCTCCCCTGGCCATCTCGAAACCTCAAGATTCTGCAACACTTTCATAAGAACCGTCCTCCAGCCTCGGTGGAACTGCTGGCCACAGGCCTGATTGGATCTCTTTATCTGCTCAGCTCCAACGGCCCCCATGGAGACAGCAGGGGCCTGCTGAGCCTGCTCCTGTTCCCGGGGGTTTCTGGGAATGGGGTCCTTGGCCCTATTCTCATGATAAGAACACTGAGGTCTGCCAGGGAGCAGGGGCTTGGCTCAAACTGCAGTGACTCCACACCGTGCCCGAGGCCAGGGCAGGCCAGGAGTGTGTGCACGTCTGTGCACCAGAGCTGACGACTCTCCTGAGCAAGGCTGGAAAAAACTTAACTGTGGGGCCTCGGAGAGCTGGTCTGGAAGTCCAGCACCACACTGGCTCTGTGACCTTGAGTAAGGGCTTGACCTCTCTGATCTGCTAGTCGGCAATGAGGGGGAATGTTCAGAAGGCAGGAGCAATCTCTGGTGAGCACTCGAGAGATGCGCGGGTCCAGACTGGGGGGTCTGCTGAGGGCAAGCACCCCTCCCTTCTCCCCCTTCCTGCCTGGGCATTCTGTGGGAGCTGGACCTCGCCTCCTCTGTTGGACTGGCTGCTCCCAGGGGCAGGGACCGGGGGCAGGGGAAGGTTTATGGGCTTGCAGACAAAGCAGCAATATAGTGAGTGAGAGGGGCTCAGTGGGGCGCAGGACCCACAGGGCACTGCTGCTTGTGGGGTAACTGGGTGGACCCCCACAGTGCAGTCTTCTGGTGCTGTCATGGAAAGAGTGAGGCTCCTCCCCTCAGGGCACAGTAGCCAAGGATGAAGGTGTTACTATTTGATGCCTCCTTCAGCCCTCAGAGCCTGAGTGGGCTCTTCTGAGTCTGTCACTGGTGTTGGGCTCAGCAAGGACAGGTCTTGGCTTTTGTTATATCCATCTGGGCAGCGATGACAGTTCTGAATGCATTCGGGCCTTGTGGCCTCCAATACACAATGGGCAGTGGGAATAGTCCAGAAGAGATGGAGCCACATGCTCCCTCAATTCTCCTCCTGACACAGCCCTGCCGCTGAGCGCTTGTTGGGTTGGTGGATACACTCCAGAAAGAGAAGGTCAGAGAGGTCTGTTGTCAAGGACCAATATTTACAATAGTATTGGTTCCTTTATTCTTTCAACAAATACTTGTGGAGAGCCTTCACATTCTAGGTCCTGTGCAAGGCACTGGGGTTATGGGGGTGAGGCATCTAACAGGCATCTAACAGAGGAGAGACATGAAACAAACATTGCCCCCTGCAGATCTGAGGGAGGAAAAGCCCTAGGTATATCCCATGTAAATGGGAAAGTGTACTCCTATATCCTCGTGTTAGGAGACTTGCCCAAGGCAACAGCTAGTTAACGCAAGAACTTGAACTTGAATCCAGGTCTTTTTTCTCCACGTCAAATTTTTTTTTTTTAAGATTTTATTTATTTATTTGTGAGAGAGAGAATGAGAGACAGAGAGCACGAGAGGGAGGAGGGTCAGAGGGAGAAGCAGACTCCCCGCTGAGCAGGGAGCCCGATGCGGGACTCGATCCCAGGACTCCAGGATCATGACCTGAGCCGAAGGCAGTCGCTTAACTGACTGAGCCACCCAGGCGCCCCACCATGTCAAATTTTTAACCCCCTATACCAGGTCTGACCTCTATAACTCATTCTTTGCCCGGTAGCCAACATGTCCTTTTTAAAGTATAAATTAGATCATGCTACCACCCCAACCTCCATTCATGCCTTCCAAAGATTCATTGCATTTAGAATAAAATTCAAACTCTCTCCTCAACCGGCTCTTATCTACATATCCGTAGTACTTAAAAATATATCCACAAATTCTTTGATACTCCTCATTCAAAAGATGGAGTTTAATTCCCTCCTTTGAATGTGGGCTGCACTTGGTGGCTCACTTCTAAGAGAATGCAGTAGAAGCAGATGCTCTGTGACTTCTGAGAACAAATGGTAGCAAGGTTACAACGTCCACCTGGCTCTGTGTCCCGAGACACGTGTCCTCGGAACTAGGCTACCATGTTGTGGTAGACCAGTCAACTGCCCCACCTAGCTACCTAGCCGACACCAACATCAACAGCCAGACATGTTGCTTCTTGCCTCGCCCTTGAGTCTTCCAATGGAGGCCCAAGAAGCAGAGATAGGTTGTCTCTGCCATGGCCTGCCAGAATTCCTGGCCCATGGAACTTGTGAGAGATAATATAGGACTACTTGTTTAAACTGCTAGGTTTAAGGTTGATTTGTAGATAACTAATACAACATCTTAGAGCTCACCTCCTACCAAAATCCTCTTTGTTCACCACACTCCAGTTACATTCTCTTTTCTTTTCCCTTTGGCCACCAAGTTCATTCTTACCTCAGGACATTTGCACTTGCTGTTTCTTCTATCTGGAATGCTTGCCCATCACCCAGATCTTGGTCTGCCTGGCTCCTCATTATCCAGATCTTTGCTCAAATACCCCCTCCTCAGAGATTCCTTCCCCAACCACATCTTATAATACAGCCCACCTTACCAGTCACATTACCCCATGCATTTCCTTCATAGCTTTTAATCATGAAATCATTTATTTGTCCATCTATTACTTATCTATCTCCTCACACTTCTTCCTTCCTCTTTTCAGCACCTCCTGTCGGAGGACAAAATGATGGGTCTTTTCCTTATGAGAGTTCTCAATGCAAGGTCGTGGGTCTCCTGGTCTTTGTGGCTTCTCTGTCAATTCAAACCGTAGGGCAAGCCCAGGGGCCTGTGGGCCCCATTTCCACATTCTTAGGAGAGGCAAGGGGCTTCCTGGACACATTCCCTGAGATAGGAGACATGGCCTCTTCTTTCCCCCCTGGCCTTCACCTCAGCGGTCACCCCATAGCCTTGCTGGGTTTTTTTGTTTTTAAAGATTATTTATTTATTTATTTGACAGAGAGATAGAGAGAGAGCACAGGTAGACAGAGCAGCAGGCAGAGGGAGAGGGAGAAGCAGGCTTCCCGCCGAGCAGGGAGCCCGACGCGGGACTCGATCCCAGGACCCTGGGATCATGACCTGAGCTGAAGGCAGACGCTTAACTGACTGAGCCACCCAGGCGCCCTAGCCTTGCTGTTTTTGACATCAGTACAGAATTAGAGAGAGCATGAGGTCCTCTCTTTCTGCTGCTCACACGCTCCTCCTTCATAAGGCCTCTGGTCTTCTCCCCTCTCTAGTTCTAATTCTTTCCCCCACTTTCTCAGGGTCCCCCCCTATATCTCATGCACACCACACACACACACACACACACACACACACTCTCTCTCTCTCCAGGTTCATGAAGGGCAGGGTGGTGGGAATAACCCAACTGGCAGAGAGAATTTTAGCTCTGACATTGTTCAGAGTTGCCCAGGCACGGTACCTATTGAAGCACCTTTAGTCAGTTTTACTCTTTTAAATTCTCCACTGAGAAAGAACCTCTTATGGCCTGCACAGTCACTCTCTGCCCTTTCCTGGCATGCCCCTGCATCCATGAGATGTAGGAGACATGGCCATAGGCGGCTCTCCAGGAAGCATCATTGTCCTTGGTGCCCCAGGTGCTTCCTCTCCCGCTTTCAGCTCTCTCTCCATCCCAGCTCCCTCAGCAACTGCTGATGGTTCCTACTGGGTTAGCCACTGCTGCAGCCACATGAGTCTTCACAGGATTACCTGCTTCCTCAGGGTCCTGTCCTTTCTTCCCTTGGGTCAGCCAAAACAAAGTCAGTTTCCCTAAGAACTTCGGGGAAAACAGGACAAGTAGGACAGAAAAACTACATTGGAAGCACTCAGTAAATACTTGTGTAATGGTGTTTAATGGATGAATAAAAACATGAATGTCTAGACACAAATAATTATAAGTTCCTTGGATGGTGTCATTTAAGGAGTACCCTGCTTGTGCCTTTCACGGCAGACATACCTGGGAGGGGAGTCTGTCCACGCACATGCTTCTTCTCTGGGAACAACCCTCACCCACAATTCCTGCTGGAGGGATGTACCTTGACGTCATGCTTACGTCACACGCCTGCACATCACCTCAGCCACATGGGACGTGGGGCCCAACCTCAGCCCATCAGGTTATTCTCGTAGGGCTTTAGAGTTTGAACCTGAGACACTGAGCTAGTTAACTGCAGAAAGCAGAATGGGAAGGTCTGGTTTTCGGGTTGAGGCTCCCATGTGAGTCATATACAAGATGACTGTGTAAGGACGGAGAGAGGGCAGGAATGAGGAGAGACCAGCTGTGTCTGTCCCGACAGCTTCTTATCCCCACAGTCCACAACTTCAGGATTTAAATAAAAGCAGCCGGGCTTGCAGCCCTTTGCAACTGTAACCATAACCCACTTCTTCTCTTCAACTCTGCCGAACAACCTGATCCCAAAGGTCCAGTGTGAGAGTGAAGGAAATACAACGGGTGTGTGGCAATGAGTTCCAGGAAGAGAGGAAGCAAGGGACACCACTGAACTGGAGGTGGGGGAAAAGACCACATGGACGTAAAGACTGAACTGGCAGAAATCAATGTAGGGAGGGAGAGAAGGGAAAATGGGTGGGGATAAGAGAAATGAGAGTCAGCACAGTGCTAGAGAGCACTGTCTACACACCAATACTGCAGCAGGCCCCAAATGTATGTTCACAAAAATGAATGAATGAACACATGAACAGATCTTCCCAATCCTATTTGCCAGAAGTGTGGAGTCTGAAAATGGGGGTGAGGGGGGCAGGGATAGCCGTAAGTTGT
This sequence comes from Neomonachus schauinslandi, assembly GCF_002201575.2. Classification (NCBI taxonomy): domain Eukaryota; kingdom Metazoa; phylum Chordata; class Mammalia; order Carnivora; family Phocidae; genus Neomonachus; species Neomonachus schauinslandi. Next base: position 27,745,056 of record NC_058417.1, read on the forward strand.
TAGAGCCTTGCAGACATGCCCCTGAATTTATGCTCACCCTCTGTTCTCTGTTTCACTCTTGGGCATGGTGAAAGGCCCTCTGGAGCTCAGCCCCCACCCCCTCCAGGCCTCCCTCACTACACTGAGGGATTGCCACCAAACCCCTCCAAAACACTACACATCTGATGAGAGAAGAAATGTCAGGAAGAAGAATGACAATAATCCTTGCCTAGGTTCTATGTAAGGTTTATAAAATATTCTTCTACATGTTTTGGAATCTTACAACAAATCTGTGAGATTATTGGGACTATGCCAGTGTGGGGAGGAAGAATCCATACATTCAAGAGAGGCCAGGTAGCTGCTCCAAGATCATCAGTCTGGGAACGAATGGGTCAGGGGCTCCCAATTTAGGGCTAAGGCTTCAAGGCCTGTGCTTTCTCTAACACTCTGGACACTGACCAAAAATGGCTGGGAAAACACATAAACTAGAACTGCTCTCACTGGAAATAGCCTCCTCATAAGAGGAAACTATCCACCAAGAAGAGGAAAAGAAGGGTGTGGCTTTTTGGAGCCATGAGAATGCTTCTCATTGTAGCAGGAGTTTCAGAACTTCAGCATAAACCTAGGCCACCAAAGAGGATTTTCTCCCTTTTCCTAAAAATCTGAGTCAGTTGCTTAGTTTCAAAATCACTCACTTTTTTTTTCTTGATAGTCTCCTCGCCCAGAGTGGAGACCAACACAGAACTTGAACTCATTACCCCGAAGATCAAGACCTCAGTTGAGATCAAGTCAGATGCTTAACTGGCTGGGTCACCCAGGTGCCCAAAACTCAGTAACTTCTATGATGACCTCCACAACATATCCACAAGCTATGAAGTCAGCAGATACAGTAGCTTTCCCTCCATTCTACAAATGGAAAACAAAGCCAAGGAGAAGTGACCTACTCATTGTTGCTCCCTTTTACAAACCAGCCAGTGCCTCCCTAGTCTCCTCACTGCTGCCTGTACCTCCTGGTTCCTCAGGGTGTAGATCATGGGGTTGAGCATGGGGGTCATGACCGTGTGGCTGATGGACACAGCCTTGTCCATGGAGAAGGGGGTGAAGGGCCGGGCATAGAGGTAAATGCTTGGAATGAAAACCATAGACATGACGATGATGTGGGTGGTGCAGGTGGAAGCCACCTTCCTCCTCGCCTGCCCAGAGTGGGACCTCAGCATCACCAGGATGACTGAGTAGGAGGTCAGGAGGAGAAAGAACCAGACGACATCCAGCATTCCACTGTTGGAGATCATGAGAAACTCCAGGAGGGAGATGTCAGTGCAGGCAAGTCTCAGCACTTGTGGGACGTCACAGTAGAAGTTATCCAGGATGTTGGGGCCACAGAAAGGCAATGGGAGCATCAGAACCAGTTGGGCAATGGAATGCACAAAACCTACCATCCAGGCTGTCACCACCAGCCCCATGCAGTGCTGACTGTTCATGATGGTGACATAGTGGAGGGGCCGAGAGATGGCAACAAGGCGGTCATAGGCCATGACCGAGAGGACGAATACCATGGCGCCTCCCAGAAAGTGGAAGAAGAAGATCTGGGCCATACAGCCCTGGTAGGAGATGGCCTTTTTCTCAGAGAGGAAGTCCACCAACATCTTTGGGGCAGTGACAGAGGAGAAACAGAAGTCTAAGACAGCCAGATTTCGGAGCAGGAAGTACATGGGTGTGTGGAGCTGGGTGTCTGAAGTCACCGTGACCATGATGAGGAGGTTTCCCAGGACAGTGGTGGTGTAGACAAACAGGAACACCAGAAACAGGAAAAGCTGGAGCTCTCGAGTCTCTGAG
>NC_058417.1:27746880-27925667 GCF_002201575.2 Neomonachus schauinslandi
AGGAACTCCAGGAGGGAGGTGTCAGTGCAGGCAAGTCTCAGCACTTGCGGGACATCACAGTAGAAATTATCCAGGACGTTGGGGCCACAGAAAGGCAATGGGAGCATCAGAGCCAGCTGGACAATGGAGTGAACAAATCCCCCTACCCAAGCAGCCACCACCAGCCCCACACACAACTGAGTGTTCATGATGGTGACATAGTGGAGGGGCCGGGAGATGGCTATGTAGCGGTCATAGGCCATCACTGAAAGAAAGAAGACAGTCCTGCCTCCCAAGAGGTGAAAGAAGAAGATCTGGGCCATGCACCCCTCTAGGAAATGGTCTTGACTTCATGAAAGAAGTCCACCAGCATCTTTGGATAAGTCACTGTGGAATAGCAGAGGTCTAAGACAGCCAGATTTCGGAGCAGAAAATACATGGGTATGTGGAGCCGGGACTCAGAAGTCACTGTGACCATGATAAGGATGTTTCCCACAACAGTGGTGACGTAGACAAATAGGAACACCAGGAACAGGAATTTCTGGAGCTTGTGGGTTTGTGAGAATCCTAAGAGGACAAACTCTGACACATGTGTGATATTCTGTGCTTCCATGGGATCCTCCCCACATGCCTAAAGAAAAACCATGCAAAACAAAAAAATCATGAAAATTCCATCATTTTCCTTTGGAGAGTCAGGAAGAATTTGATCAAAGTCATTGTTGAATATATTCCAAGATGGAACTTAGGAGAGACTTCCATGGAGATAAATATATTTTCAAAGCTTTGACAGACTTATCTCCTTAACCACACCCTACATTGTATCACAGACATTTATGGGTCTTTCCCCCTTTGTATCACTCTGTCCTTGTCTCACGGGTTTCCTGTCTGATTCATACCTGATGTGCCCAACATAGTGTCTTGTGAACTACAGGCTCCACAAATATGGTTGAATAAATGAAAAAAATGAATAAACATGTCAGCAAGCACATGTGACCACAAATATCATCATCCTGGATGCAAAAATCTTGAGAGGATATAGAGACTAATGATTTTAGATAAACAAATAGATGCTTTGTCATGGCAGAGATTTGAGGAGCTGCATATGATTCATTGCTGAAGGAAGAGAGGTGTAGATCAGAAGAAATTGTCATGCCCTAATTTGGAACCAAATGTAAATCAAACAAGCAGATGATCTTGGCTGAAGCTGGGATATTAATACTTCTCAAACTTTTCCACATAAATACTTCTCTAATGGCATTGTTGCCATGGGGCCATCTGCAGAGGTATCTCAAAACAGTCCTGGACAAATGCACAATTTCCTTGAACTCTCAAGCTTTATATTTCAAAAACTATGTGAACTTCCTATTATACGCATAACTCTAGACAATCTTTGAGGGGCTTCTTAAAATTTAAGTATTGTGGCTTGTAAACTTTGATTGCGAAAACCAAGGAGTTATAGAAAATATAGAAGAAAGAAGAAAGAGATTTCTTTAGTTCAGTAAGTGAAAGTTCTAGAAGGCATTCACTTGAAAAATAAACTGAGTTCTTTAATGTTAAAACCCATTCCCTTGAGCTACACTTTTCCAAAATTTTCTCTAATCGTTCAGAAAAATTTGCCCTGAGGCCCGACCTTGTGAAGATATTAGAACATAAAAGGATTTCTCCTCCCTGGTTCCCACCTGATATATGAGAAGAACAATAGCAATTGCACTGATGTACTTTTCACAGGGAATTGAATGAATATGTGTAAAAAGATTTCTATCAACAAATATGAAACAGAATTATCTCTGAAATTATCTGTGAGGTGTTACAGTACTCAAAATATTGTCATGTTTATTTTATCTAGAATTCACATTTATCCCCAATATTTGTGTAAAATGGTGTTCCAGGAAGATACACTTTCTTTATTCTGTGGCTTCACCAACTTCCAGCATAAGACTATTTGAAAAGCGGGGCACCTGGGTGGCTCAGTTGGTTAAGCGACTGCCTTCAGCTCAGGTCATGATCCCACGGTCCTGGGATCGAGTCCCGCATCGGGCTCCCTGCTCTGCGGGGAGCCTGCTTCTCCCTCTCCCACACCCCCTGCTTGTGTTCCCTCTCTCGCTGTGTCTCTCTCTGTCAAATAAATAAATAAAATCTTTAAAAAAAAAAAAGGCTATTTGAAAAGCGTCCCCATCGACAATTGAGAACCCCTGTAAGCCCTTTGGTGGAAAATAATGTGATGAAACAGGGTGAAAATAGGCTTATCCCAGCACACTAGGGTAGAAATCCCCGAGACAGGCGGGAGAGGAGCAGACACTCCAGGGGCGTTGTCAGAACAACCCTACCAAGTAGAGTAATTACAAAGAGTAATACATCTTTGTCTCTAGCTTTGTGTCCTTGCTCTACCACATGGTGTCAAGTTTAGACTGGGTGCGCAGCATCTTAAATGGCCTGGTTGGGTCTCTCTGAGAAAGCCCCTGACCCCTAACCTTTTACCCCCAACCCCAACCCTCTCACCTGATTATGGATTCCTAAAATGCCAACAGCATAGTTTTATTATCCCTATTTTTATCTTTATCCCTATAAAAATTACAACTGTCACACACTTCTATATGCCTTTATTAGTCAGAGATGCACACTCTGTAATGTCAACTTCAAAAGACATTTTCCCTCTAAATCAAAACTTTCAAAATTTTCCATGATTCTTCATTGCCTATAAGAAAGAATTCACACTTAGATGGCTTTTCAAGGGCTCCTACCTTTCTTTGCAGAACCATCTGCCACTTAGTTGTAGAAGTTCCTTATATCTTTTGGATACTAACCTTTTGTTGTTGAAGTAGTAAACATTTCTCGTAGTTGTAGCAGGAATTGCTGTTATTGTAGTAGTAGACATTTACTGAGTGTTCGCTATGTGCTAGGCACTATGCTAAGCAATTTATAAACATTAGCCTGTTTAATTCTCATATAGTATTTGCATGCTTATAAAATATAGCCAGTACTATTTTTTTTTAAAGATTTTATTTATTTGACAGAGAGAGAGACGAGGAGAGAGGGAACACAAGCAGGGGGAGTGGGAGTGGGAGAAGCAGGCTTCCCGCCGAGCAGTGAGCCCGATGCGGGGCTCGATCCCAGGACCCTGGGATCATGACCTGAGCCGAAGGCAGACGCTTAACGACTGAGCCACCCAGGCGCCCTAGCCAGTACTATTAATTATCCCCACTCTAGGTCAAATAATTTGCCCCGGGTCACACTGAAAGTGAGTAGCAGAGCTGGAACTCTGGCCCAGGTCTGATTAGTCCCAGATTCCGCACTCCTAACTACTATTCTCTTCTTACTTGCTCCCTGCTAAGAACCTTTGACTTCAACCAAACTGATCCCCTCCTCAGTTCCTTAGGCGTCAGGACCTTTCATCAGGCCAGTACCCCACCTGGATTGCCTTCCCATCCTGTTCATCTATCCGAATCCTACCCCTCCTTCAAGGCCTGAGAGTAATGAGCTATTCCCTAACGTTACTATGGACTGGTATGTTTCCATAAAGATGGCTCTGTCTCCTCGCTTATGTTTGTAATTTCAATGCAAGTCTGATATGTTGAGTGCTACACAGTTCTTAGGGCACGCATAGCCTTTCTCATAGATGGTTCCCAAAAGAATGCTTGATGGCTTGATGGTAGGTGGAGTGCTGGGATGGGCCAGACCACTGTGAGAGGTGAAAAGAGAGCAAGTCGCCACTGAATGAGAGTTCAGTTCAAGGGAATGTGAAGGGAACCCCAAATCCTAATTCCCAGCATCACCAGATTTACAAACCTAAAAGCATCCTCTTAGCATGGCCAGCATGCTTTCCACGAACTTGTAAGAATGTTTGGAAATGATTCTTCCGCCTACGTGCAAAAAGAATAGATTTAGACGGGAAAGCAAAATAAAGAGACATACTGAGGGGCATGGATATGAACAGGGAAAGAGAAGGATTCCAGACCTTTTTTGTTGTTGCTCCATCTTGTTTCCCATCCATCTTGCTCTTAATGAAATTCATCCATGCAGGACTGAGACAGGAGGGGAGGGGCACCAAGTGGTTCCAAAAATGGGGGTGAATTTAGTCTGTGGTCATCTTGGAAGTATTAACGGGTCTTATTAAGACAAGATAGAGAAGAAGGGAGGATGGAGGCAAAGCAGTAGAGAAGGAATGGAGACTCGGAGTGGGAGAGCAGCGGGCAGGAGGAGGAGGAAGAACAGAGGATTAAAAGGGGAACAGTAGAGAGTGGGAAGTGTGAGAGAAAGACCTGGTGTTTTCTTCTAGGTTTGGGAAGAAGCTGGAGTATGTGTGTGGGAGATGGGGGAGAAACCAGCTGTATCTCTTCTGCTCTCCCTCCCACCCTCTGTCCTGAATTCCACACAACACATAAGCCAGTACAGATAAAAGTTTTAGTTCCAGATAAAATTAATTGTTCCCCCAAGCCCTGTCCCCCAGCATTCTTGCCCAGTGACTTCCCCTACCCTCCCTCCACCCCATGCTTTTCTTACAGTAGGCTTTGCAAGAGCCTTTTCAGTGCGGACTTGTCCATGGGAAGGACACTGCAGCCATCACCTACCTCCGGCCCAAAGTGGCCAAGGGGACTTAGAACCTTCACCCTCCAGGCTACCCTTCTCCTGTAGCTCCATTCTTTTCCTGGCCTCTGTCAGACCAAGAACACACAGAGGATTGGCCTTAAGGGAAAGACACTCCTCAGGGAAAAAAAGTTAGGCTTAATTCACAAATTGAAGCCGGGCTGAGGCTGCTGAGGGCAGGAGCACTGGGAGTTATTAAAAAAGTGTGTAAGTTGTTGCATCAGATGCACATTATCATTGAGAAACCGCCTTGGGTCCCAATGCTCCGGGGGCACTGATCATAGGGCTAAGATGAAGAAGAGGAAGAAACTTATGGGAAATAAATTCCCGGGGAGGTTTATAAGAACCAAATCCTTTGAGGTCAGCACCATGGGCAGTGCAAGGCCTTCAACCTCTGCTTCCACCACCGTAGTTGAAAAACTAAGCTCTATTCTAGGACATGGTCCAGGTCATGCCCTCTGTAAACTCCAAAGCCTTTTTCACATGTCCATTTATTAAGGCATCTCTCACCCCCACCTCTGATCTGCTCTCCTCACTGCCAGTGTGACCTTCTTAATACAAATTGGCTAAGTTTACCCTCAAGATAGAACTCACATGCCATAAAGTGCACAGGTCAGTTGGTTTTCATATATTCACAGGTTTGTGTAACCATCACCAGCCACTGTCTAACTTCAGAGCATGTTCCTCACTCTGAGAGCAACCTCCTATTTTCTAGCAGTGACTGTCCAGTCTGTTCTATCCCCAGGCCCTGGCAACCACTAATCACTAATCTAGTTTTTGTCCCCGTGGATTTGCCAATTCTGGACACTTTACATAAATGGAGTTGTATAATATGTAGTCTTCTTTCTTCTTACTTCTTTCTCCAAGCATAATGTTTCCAAGGTTCTTCCATGTTCTATTAGTACCTCTTTATGACTGAATAATATTCCATTGTGTGGATATACACTTTTGTTTACCATTTATCAGTTCTTGGGCATTTGGCTTGTTTCTACTTTTTGGCTATTATGAATAATGTTACTATAATATATGCACACATGTTTTTGTGTGGACATATGTATTCAATTATCTTGAATATATACCCGGGAGGTAGAATACCGGGTCATATGATAACTCTATTTTAACCTTTTAAGGAACTGCCAATCTGTTTTCCAGCAGCTGCACCATTTTATATTCCCACCAGCAGCATCTGAGCAATGACAATTTCTCCACCAACACTTATTATCTGTCTTTTTATTATAACCATCCTGTGGGAGTGAAGCATTTCATAGTGGTTTTGTTTTCATTTTAAATTCCAGGATAGTTAACATACAGTGTTGTGTTAGTTTCAGGTGTACAATATAGTGATTTAACGATGCCATACATCACCCTGTGCTTATCACAACAGGTGCACTCCTTAATCCCCATCACCTATTTCATCCACCCCCCCCACCCACCTCTCCTCTGGTAAACACCAGCTTGTTCTCTGTTTCAAGATTTTATTTTTAAGTAATCTCTACACGCAACATGAGACTTGAACTTACAACCCCGAGATCAAGAGTTGCTTGCTCTGCTGACTGAGACAGCCAGGAGCCCTAAGAGTCTGTTTCTTGGTTTGTCTCTCTCTCTCTCTTTTTTTCTCTTTGCTCACTTGTTTTGTTTCTTAAATTCCACATGTGAGTGAAATCAAATAGTATTTGTCTTTCTCTTACTGACTTAATTCACTTAGCATTATACTCTCTAGCTCCATTCATGTTGTTGCAAATGGCAAGATTTCATTCTTTTTTATGGCTGGATAATATTCCATTGTATATATGTACTACATCTTTATCCAGTCATCTATAGATGGACACTTGGGCTGTTTCCATAATTTGATTATTATAAATAATGCTGCTATAAACATAAGGGTGCATGCATCCCTTTGAATTAGTGTCTTCATTTTCTTTGGGTAAATCCAGCAGTGCAATTGCTGGATTGTAGGGTAGTTCCATTTTTAATTTTTTCAGGAGCCTCCATACTGTTTTCCACAGTGGCTGCACCAGTTTTCATTCCCACCAAAGTGCATGAGGGGTCCTTTTTCTCCACATCCTCATCAGCACTTGTTGTTTCTTGTGTTTTTGATTTCAGCCATTCTGACAGATGGGAGGTGATATCTCATTGTGGTTTTGATTTGCATTTCCCTGGTGATGAGTGATGTTGCGTGTCTTTTCATGTGTTTGTTGGCCATTTGGATGTCTTCTTTGGAGAAATGTGTGTTCATGTCTTCTGCCCATTTTTAAATTGGATTATTTGTTTTTCTGCTATTGAGTTGTAGAAGTTCCTTATATCTTTTGGATACTAACCCTTTGTTGGATATGTCATTTGCAAATATCTTCTCCCACTCAGTAGGTCATCTTTTAGTGTTGTTGATTGTTTCCTTCACTGTGCAAAAGCTTTTTATTTTGATGCAGTCTCAACAGTTTGTTTTGTTTTTATTTCCCTTGCCTCTGGAGACATGTCTACAATAATGTTCCTTTGGCTGATGTCAGAGACATTACTGCCTGTGCTCTCTTCTAGGATTTTTATGGTTTCAGGTCTCACATTTAGATCTTTAATCCACTTTGAGTTTACTTTTGTGAATGGTGTAAGAAAGTGGTCCAGCTTCATTCTTCTGCGTGTTGCTGTCCAATTTTCCCAACACCATTTGTTGAAGAGATTATCTTTTTCCCATTGGATATTCTTTCCTGCTTTGTCAAAGATTAAGTGACTACATAATTGTGGGTTTACCTCTGGGTTTTCTTTTCTGTTCCATTGGTGTATGTGTCTATTTTTGTGCCAATACCATACTCTTTTGATTACTTGAGCTTTGTAATATAACTTGAAGTCTGGAATTGTGATATCTCCAGTTTTGCTTTTCTTTTTCAAAATTGTTTTTGGCTATTTAGAGTCTTCTGTGGTTCCATATAAGCTTTAGGATCTTTTGTTCTAGTTCTGTGAAAAATGCTGTTGGTATTTTGATAGGGATTACATTAGATCGGTAGATTGCTTTGGGTAGTATAGCTATTTTAACAATATTTGTTCTTCCAGTCCGTGAACATGGAAAGTCATTCCATTTCTTTGTGTCATCTTCAATTTCTTTCATCAATGTTTTATAGTTTTCAGAGTACAGGTCTTTTTTTTTTAAGATTTTATTTATTTATTTGAGAGAGAGAGAATGAGAGAGAGAGCACATGAGAGGGGGGAAGGTCAGAGGGAGAAGCAGACTCCCTGCTGAGCAGGGAGCCCGATGTGGGACTCGATCCCGGGACTCCAGGATCATGACCTGAGCCGAAGGCAGTCCTTTAACCAACTGAGCCACCCAGGTGCCCCAGAGTACAGGTCTTTCACCTCTTTGGTTAGTTTTATCCCTAGGTATCTTTTACTTTTGGCACAATCATAAATGGGATTGTTTTATTAATTTCTCTTTCTGCTGCTTCATTATTAGTGCATAGAAATGCAACAGATTTCTGCACATTGATTTTGTATCTTGTGACTTTACTGAATTCATGTATCAGTTCTAGTAGTTTTTTTGGTGAAGTCTTTAGGGTTTTCTGTATATAGTATCATGTCATCTGCAAATAATGAAAGTTTTACTTCCTCCTTACCAATTTGGGTGTCTTTTACTTCTTTTTGTTGTCTAATTGCTGTGACTAGGACTTCCAGTACTATGTTGAATAAAAGTGGTGAGAGTGGACATCCTTGTCTTGTTCCTCTCATTGTGGTTTTGATTTGCATTTCCTAATGATCGATGATGTTGAACATCTTTTCATGTGTTAATTGGCCATTTGTATATCTTCTTTGGAGAAATGTCCATTCAAATCCTTTGTCCTTTTTTAGTTGAATTATCTTCTTTTTTTGAGTTATAAAGATGCTTTGTGTATTCTAGATATTAAACCCTTATAAGATGTGTGATATGCAAATATCATATCCCATTCTGTAGGTAATTTTGTCATATTTTTGATAATGTGTTTGGTGCACAAAAGATTTTAATTTTTGTGAAGTCTAATACATCTATTATTTCTTAAGTTGCTTGTGCTTTTTAAATTTTAAAATCCATTGTCAAATTTGAGGTCATAACTTTACTCATGTTTTTGTTTAACAGTTTTAAAGTTTTAGCTCTTTTATATAGGTAGTTGATTCATGCTGAGTTCATTTTTATGTTTGGAGTAAAGTAGGAGTCCAACTTTATTGTTTTGCATATAGTTATCCAGTTGTCCCAACATTATTTTTTTAAAAGACTCTCTTTTTCCATTGAATGTCTTTGGCACTATTGGCCATAGAGTCAGAGTTTATTTCTGAACACTCAATTCTCTCTCTTGTTTTTTTTATTATTAACATACAATGTATTATTTGTTTCAGGGGTACAGGTCTGTGAGTCATTAGTCTTACACAATTCATAGCGCTCACCACAACACATACCTTCCCCAATGTCCATCACCCAGCCACCCCATTTCCCCTACCCCCTGACACTCCAGCAACCCTCAGTTTGTTTCCTGAGATTAAGAGTCTCTTATAATTTGTCTCCCTCTCTGGTTTCACCTTGTTTCATTTTTTCCTCTCTTTCCCTATGATCCTCTGCCTTGTTTCTCAAATTCCACATATCAGTGAGATCATATGATAATTGTCTTTCTCTGATTGACTTATTTCACCTAGCATAATACCCTCTAATTCCATCCATATCATTGCAAATGGCAAGATTTCAATTTTTGATGGCTGCATAATATTCCATTGTACATATATACCACATATTTTTATCCATTCATTTGTCAATGGACATCTGGGCTCTTTCCATAGTTTGGCTATTGTGGACATTGCTACTATAGATACTGGGGTGTAGGTGCCCCTTCGGATCACTACATTTGTATCTTTGGGGTAAATACCCAGTAGTGCAATTGCTGTGTCATAGAGTAGCTCTATTTTCAACTTTTTGAAGAACCTCCATACTGTTTTCCAGAGTGGCTGCACCAGCTTGCATTCCCACCAACAATGTGGGAGGGTTCCCCTTCCTCTGCATCCTTGCCAACATCTGTCATTTCCTGACTTGTTAATTTTAGCCATTCTGACTGGTGTGAGGTGGTATCTCATTGTGATTTTGATTTGTAGTTCCCTGATGCTGAGTGATGTTGAGCACTTTTTCATGTGGACACTCAATTCTCTTCAGTTGGTCTAGATGTCTATCATTATGCCAGTACCATGATGTTTTGATTACTGTAGCTTTGTAGTAAGTTTTGAAATTAGGAATTGTGAGTCCTCCTATTTTGTTTTTCTTTTTCAATGTTGTTTTAGCTATTTGAGGCTCCTTGTAGGTTGCATATGAATTTGAAGATTGTGCATTCCATTTCTGCAAAAAAAAAAAAAGCCCATTGGAATTTTGATGGTAATTGCATTGATTCTGTAGATCACCTTGGAGGGTATTGCCATCTTAACAACATTGAGCCTTCCAGTCTATGAACATGGGATGTCTTTTTGTTTATTTAAATCCTTATTAATTTTAGTCAGCAATGTTTTTCATTTTTCAGTGTGCAAGTCTTTCACCTCCTAAGTTAAATTTTTCTTAAGTATTTTATTCTTTTGGATGTTATTGTTAATGGAATTGTTTTCTTAACTCTTTTTCTAATTGGTTTTGTAGAGACACAACTAAAATGTGCATTTTGATATTGCACACTGCAACTTTGCTGAATTTGTTTATTAGTTCTAATAGTTTTTGTGGATTCTATGGGATTTTCTATATAGAGAACCATGTCTTCTGCAAACAAAGTTAGTTTTACTTCTTCCTTCTTTTTGTCCTGCCTTTTATTTCTCTTTCTTGCCTATTTGCTCTGGGTAAAACTTCCAATACAGTATTGAAAATAGCAGTGGTGAAGTGGGCATCTTTTTCTTGAAAGCTTTCAGGTTTTCAACATTGACTATCACGTTAGCTGTGAGTTTCATAAATGCCCGGCTTCCTGGGGCTCCTGCGTGGCTCACTTGGTTAGGTGACTGACTTTTGACTTTGGCTCAGGATATGATCTCACGGTCGTGAGATTGAGCCCTGCATTGGGCTCTGCACCCTTGAGGAGTCTGCTTGTCCCTTTCCCTCTGCTCCTTCCCCCACTCTCTCTCTCAAATAAATAAATAAATAAATAAAATCAATCTTCAAAAAAAAATAAATGTCTCCTTTCCAATCCTAATTTTGTGAGTGTTTTTATCATAAAAAGGTGTTTAATGCATCTGTGGACATTATTATGTGGGGTTTTCCTTCATTTTATTACTGTGGCATATTACATTGATTGATTTTCTTATGGCAAACTATCTTTACATTCCTGGCATAAATCCCACATGGTCATGGTGTATAATCCTTTTAATATACTGTTGGATTTAATATACTGTTTGTTTGCTAGAATTTTGTTGAGGATTTTTGCTTCCATATTTATAAAGAATATTGGTCCATAGTTTTATTTTCTTGTGTTACCTTTGACTTTGGTATCAGGGTAATGGTGACTTTATATAATGTCCTAGACAGTGTTCCTTTTTCTTTTATTTTTTGGAAGCATTTGAGTAGTATTGTTGATAATTCTCCTTTACATGTTTGGTAGAATTCAGTGAAGCCATCTGCTCCTGGACTTTTCTTTGTTGGGAGGTTTTTTAATACTAATTCATTCTTTACTTATAGAGGTCTGTTGAGATTTTCTATTTCTTCTTGAGTAATACCTTTGTAATTTGTGTGTTTCCAAAAATTCGTCCATTTAATATGGATTATCTAACTTGTTTGTATATAACTGTTCATAGTATTCTATTTAATCCTTTTCATTTCTATAAGGTTGGTAATATGATCTATCTAGCAAATTATTTTCATTCCATAAGGTTGGTCTCTGCTATCATTTCTGATTTTATTTATTTACATCTTCTTTCTCTCTCTTTTTTATTTAAAGATTTTATTTATTTATTTGACAGAGAGAGAGCACAAGTAGGCAGAGCAGCAAGTTGGAGGAGAGGGAGAAGCAGGCTCCCCACTGAGCAGAGAGCCCGATGTGGGGCTCAATCCCAGGACCCTGGGATCATGACCTGAGCTGAAGGCAGACACTTAACTGACTGAGCCACCCAGGTGCCCATTTTCTCTCTTTTTTTTCTTAGTGTAGCTAAAGCTTTCTAAATCTTGTTCATCTTTTCAAAGAATCAACTTTTGGTTTTGTTAATTCTTTCTATTCTTTTTATATTCTCTGTTTCATTTATCTTGCTCTAATCTTTATTATTTCCTTCCTTCTGCTGGCTTTGCATTTATTTGTTTTTCTTTCTCTAGTTCCTTAAAGTATAAAGTTACTGTTGATTGATTGTTGATTTTAGATTTTTCTTCTTTTTATTTTAGATTTTTTTAAGTAATCTCTACACCCAATGTGGAACTTGAACTCACAACCCCGGGATCAAGAGTCACACACTCTACCGACTGAGCCAGTCCGGCACACCTCTTTTTTTTTTTAATGTAGGCATGTATGCTATAAACTTCCCCCCAAGTACTGCTTTTACTACATCCCATAAGTTTTGGTGTGTTGTGTTTTTGTTTTCATTCATCTCAAAGTATGTTCTAATTTCCCTAGTGATTTCTTTTTCTATCCATTTGCTGTTTAAGAATGTAGTTTAATTTCCAAGTATTTGAAAATTTTCCAGTTTTCCTTTTATTAATTTCTAGCCTCTTTCCATTGTTGTCAGAGAAGATACTTTATATGATTTCAATATTTTAAAATATCCAGCAATATCTTGGATGAGATCCTACCTCTATAAAACATTACCACTGAAAGAAATTGTATAAGAAATGCACAAGAAATCTCTATTATTTCTTACAGCTGCATATCAATCCACAATAATTTTAGTTAACAACAACAACAACAACAACAACAACAACAAAACACGACCAGAATTCAGAAGAATATATGCTCTACTACAAATTAACAGTATGTCCTTTGGAATGTCACTTAAGCTTTCTCAACTTCTATTCCATATCTCCAAAATAAAATAATTAGAAAAAAAACCCCCAGCAGAACAATAGATAGCAAAGTAAATATCCATGGACAACATCTACAATAAAACTAGATAAAGGTCCACAGACCCCAACAGGCAAGTGAGGAAAATCCCTGCACAAGGGCTGCATGGTCTCAGCATCTGTGAAGGAGGAAGCAGAGGGAAGCAACAGGATGCCTAACAGAACTGAAAGGAAGAAAATAAAAATAGCCAACAGGTATTCTCTGGAAAGTATGGCAGGCCAATTCAATAATAGCAGCTAAAAGAGAGTGGTTTTTCCAAATCCAGTGGAGGGTGAATGTAAGAAGCTTGGAGTCAAATCTCTGAGAACTGATAAACCAGAGCTTCTTTCCAGCACACACCCCACATGGAAGAGAAGCTGCTGGAAATGAAATAAAAACTGATCCAGATGAGACAAAGAGACAAAGGAAATAGAAGGTACAGACAAAAATGGTGGGGAGGACAGAGATAGCTCTAACAGAGCTAGTAAATCTCAGAAAGCAAGAAACCACATTGTTGAATACTACATAAAAACAACAGAAGAGAGGATGTATGAATCATGCCCTCTTCCAAAAGTTCAGCAAAACTACTTTCACACCAAAAAAAAAAAAGCCACAGAAAAAAATCAAGGGAGAATCCCATACAAAGTTGTTAAAAGAAATTTAAAAAAAAAAGGGAGAGAGAAAAAAAAAAAGACTAAAGAACAGTATAATAGCCCAAGGACAATGGGATCACACCAGAAAGACATGTCCACCAAACAAATCAAAAGTACTCGTAGAGGTTCTAAAGACACCATCCAACTTCTCCCACTTATTACAGATTAAAACTAAAATCTGAGGACACCAAACAGAAAGCATAGCAGGCTGTTTGGGAAGGGAAGTAAAAACTTGAATACCAATCAATATGGTAGCTGGTTCCCTGACTTGTTTTTCCCTTCCATAGCTATTGTCTTAGATTCTAGAGTCCCAGAAGTGTTCGGTGGATGTGTACAAAAAAAAAAGTCTAAGAAAAGCCCTCTCTTTATGGTCAGAGGACTGGGAAAGGGACCAGAAGAATATATGGGAAAATCTCCATTTTTCCCTCTTTCTCTTTTTCTTCTCCTGGACCTATCCCAAGTAAAGCCCGGTCATAGAAATACAATCCTGCAGCAACTGCACAGACACTTAAAACTCTGACCAAAACCCCTATCTTGCCAGAGGACCTGGCAAGAGACTCACAGGGTCCAAATAATAGAGGGCAGGGGATTCTCATGGTTTGTTGGTTGGTTTTTTTTTTTTTTTTTCCTCTCTCTCTCTCTCAATTTTCACCACTTTGTTCCAAGACAGATTTAGTCATAGGAATTTCATGACAACACAGGGATGTGAAAACCCTGGCTTTGTAGCCAGAGCACCAGGAAAAGGGGTCGCTAGGAACCAGATGCCATAAATGATGGAGAGAAAGGGATCCTTAAATCTGTGCATAGGCAGCACTGATGTGAAGTAGTGTAGCAGAAGCTTTTGGAACTGAGGTAGTGTGCACCACTGACAAGGTCCCAGCCTGGCTCCCAGGTGGCACAGACATGGTGCCAACCATAATAGAACTATAAAGGTTTTGAAGTCTGCTGACATTGGAAGCACACCTCACACAAGATAGGTCAGGACGAGAAGGGTTAACTGACAGCTAAGCAGACAAACAAACTCAACATTCTCCAGAGGACGTTGACAGACTCAAGGTCTCACAACGTAATATTTCCAAGATAAAATCCAAAATTATTCAACATTAAAAGAAAAAGAAAACAGGACAACTC
The DNA here is from genome assembly GCF_002201575.2 of Neomonachus schauinslandi. Lineage (NCBI taxonomy): Eukaryota > Metazoa > Chordata > Mammalia > Carnivora > Phocidae > Neomonachus > Neomonachus schauinslandi. The sequence goes on from NC_058417.1 coordinate 27,761,219, forward strand.
TCTACAACTTGCAAGGAAAAGACAATAAACACCAACCCTACCATGATGCTGATGTGAAATGATCAAATACAGACTTTAAAGTAGCTATTATCACCATTTTCCGTGAGGTAAAAGTGAACGCCCTTGAAACACATGGAAAGATAGCAGTTTTCTGCAAAGAAATGACAGTTGTAGAAAAAGAACCAAATGGAAATTTTAGAACTGAAAAATACAACAGAAATAAAATATTCACTGAAGGGCCTAAATGGAGATGACAATAGGAAGTGAACTTGAAGATAGTGCAATGGACATTATCCAATCTGAAAAAAGATCACAAGCATGGCTAAGTTCACATGCAGTCAGAGTTTGCCTGAGAGGTGAGCTTGTCTGGGCCTGATGATCTGGACTTACCATCTTCCTACCTTTCCAGGGTCTCATTTCCATGTGCATGCATGTGTGTTCCTGGGCCCTTTCTGCTTTAAAAGTCACCCCTTGCTAGAGTGAAAGGGAGTTAACAGGAGTTCAAGAGCTCTGTGGTCTCTTGGCTTTCCTGGGCAATTGCCCTGGATTAGTTTTCCTTATCCAAAGGCTCAGCTCATTCCTGCTTTAACCTTGAGGCTATTTTACAGATTCACAAAACTTCCACATCTGCCCTTGGTTAGGTGCCTCTCCTGTCTCCTGCCATATGTTACCTTTCAAAGATATCTCTGCTTATGGAATCAGAATTATTTTTTTTTTAAGTAAACTCTACCCCTGACGTAAGGTTTGAACTCATGACCCTGAGATCAAGAGTCGCATGTTCTACTGACTGAGCCAGCCAGGTGTCCTAGAATCAGATTTATTTTTATCTCACTATTTTAAAAGCTGCCTTACTCAAGGTTGAGGATATGTGACTGAGTTGCATTCTTTTCCTCTTCAAAATGCTCCCAAAAAGTGGCTTGGCCACTTTCCCCAAGATTTCCACTACTTATACCTTGGATTGCTCTTCCTTACAGCCCAGATTTAAGTGCTTTGTTCTTTCTTTACTTCGTCTACCCTCCCAGCTCACCCAGCCCCCTCCCTGTTCCTTCCCTCCAGCCAGAGCCTTCTATCCCAACAGTGGATGGAGGAGAAGGAGGATAGAAGCCACAGCATCCACTCATTCTGGAGGAAATTCTCATGGAGGAACTCTATTTTGTAGATGTGTTTGGATAAGCACTGGGCCATCCAAAAAACCTGGACTCTTGCCATGGTTCTGCCACAAAAAGCCATGTAACTAACTGCAGGGATGGAAAAAGTTTTTCTCTACCGTTCAAGGTCTTCCAACAGGACTAAGAATTAAATTAATATGAGACGATTAACAAGAGGGAAAAAAAAATGAGGTTTTATTATGTGCCCATGGAGCCCCAACAATGAAATTGAGACCTAAAGAAATAACCAAAGCAGACAGTTTTTATAATTTTTAGACAAAGAGACAATAAATCTGTGAGGCATTGACAGGACAAAGAAAACAACTTTGCGGGCTTCAATTAGTAAGGAATTCTAAAACAGAATTTGGTCAGGCATAGGAAATTAGTAAAAGCAACAAGCCTTGCTTATGCTGCCTCTTTGGCTTTAAATTTCCTGCCTCTGGTGATAAGGATGTCTCTTTACCTCCTGGTACAGGGAGGGTAACTTTCACATAGGAAACTGATTTCCTGCTCTCAGGGGGACAGAGGGGGATCTTAGAGTGTTCTTTTTTTTTTTTTTTTGAAGATTTTGTTTATTTATTTGACAGAGAGAGAGAGACAGCGAGAAGGAACACAAGCAGGGTGGGTGGGAGAGGGAGAAGCAAGCTCCCCACTGAGCAGGGAGCCTGATGCAGGGCTCGATCCCAGGACCCTGAGGTCATGACCTGAGCCGAAGGCAGACGCTTAACGACTGAGCCACCCAGGCGCCCCCTGAGTGTCCTTCTTGCACAGGGCATCTCTTGAGTAACTTTTATTTAAAATAATCAATATGCCGAAGTAGCACATTTTGGGGAAGCCTGTCCTTGGACCCTACATACATAACCTTGAAGAGAACAAATAGTCATGGAATTTTGAAGCTCTATGAAGCCTTGAGAGGTCATCTAATCCAACGTTCTACTTTTACAAGTGCAGAAACTGAGACCTGGAGACATGCTATAACCTGCTCCAAGTCAGGTGATTGGTTAATAGCATAGTGGTTCTTACACACAGCACTATTATACCAATACTCTTCCCATCACCCTCGCTGAGCACCTCCATTTCCTCATCTGCACAGTGGGCACAGCGAGGGTTATAGATGAGAATAAATGAACTACCGCTGCTGTACGAATATGGAAAATAGAAAGTGTATTCAAATGATAGTTTATCAACCTTATTGACAATCCCCACTGGAAAATGACTCACTGCTGGGCCCCAATGGAAGATCATAACCCAAGGGAGGGCTAAGCTGGCTCATCCACCTCTCCTGGGGCCCGTAAACTTTTAATGGACGCACCGGGCAGAGATCCATGGCCACTGCAGCTAATAAGGCTCACTGGAACCACTTTAAAAGTTGGTTTGTTCAAAAATACCTGCAGTAAATACCCAAATCCCAACAACAAATGTGTTAAGGGATGTGGGGCTATGGATGGTTAATCCTCTTCCTTTCTCTGTTTTACAAATTGATTACAATGTGATTATTTTGGTATATTGTACCTGGTCTATTGTGAGCATTCAGCAAACTTTTGTTAAGTATGGAATTCATCATTTGAAATGAAATGTCTTGAAGAGTTAAAAAGCCACAAGAGGCATGTCTGGGTGCACCTCTATGCTCAGCGCTGGGGATACCAAAATAAGACAAAATTTGGGGGGCGCCTGGGTGGCTCAGTCATTGAGTGTCTGTCTTCGGCTCAGGTCATGATCTCAGGGTCCTGGGATCGAGCCCTGCATCGGGCTCCCTGCTCCGCGGGAAGCCTGCTTCTCCCTCTCCCTCTCCCCCTGCTTGTGTTCCTGGTCTCGCTGTCTTTCTCTCTGTCAAATAAATAAATAAAATCTTAAAAAAAAAAAAAGACATGCATTTTGCTCCCAACCAACTCACAGTCTAGTGGGGAAAACAGATGCAGAAACACATAAATGCACTCACTTCAAAGAGGAAACAGCTCTATCCGGGGGACGCTCCAAGGTTAAAGGGCTGAGCCACTAGCCATGCCTGGGAGAGAGAGGAAAGCTTCCTAGAGGAGGTGACATTTGAACAAAGGGGTGGTTCATGCCTGTGGGCAGAAGTGTGTTTCTGGCAGGAAGAACAGAGGCCCGGAGATGAAATGGCACAGCATACACTCCAGGAACCCCAAGTGCCTCAGCAAGGCCAGGGCACAGGGCAAGTGGTGGGGGATGAGGGTGGAGAGGAGGCAGGGATCAGACTCTGGAGAGCTTTGAGAAACCAGGTTAATGAATTTAGATTTTATCCTATAGGACATGAGAAGCCAGTGGAGGACAAGAGCAGGAGAGTGGCCTACAGATGAAGGCTGTCCTGGCCACAGGAGGAGGGGAGATGGGAGGGTGGAGAGAATAAACAGAGGGGGAGCTGCTCCTTTGTTTTTTCACACCCCATCTTGTTTCAGAAAAGACTTAATGAGGGCAGTTGAGGGTCTGGAACTTTGCCTGTGTCTTTGACCCATCCCATCCCAGCTTCAAAAACCTTTAAAGATGTGGGAGGGTGAAGAGAAGAGAGGAGAAGGGAAAGGAGATGGGAGATAAGAAAAGAAAGAGGAGGATAAAAAGGTGATTCAGAAAACCAAGGAGTCAAAGCCAATGAGCCAGCTGAGACCCATGCCCCAATGATATCAAGACACTGTTTCAGTGACTCTGTGATGCTCTTGGCCTTTCCATCATGAGCCAAGATGGACTCCACGGCTTCAAGCCTCATACACTCTCATTCAAAGGCTGGAGGTGAGGAAAAGGGTATGGGACAGTTTCTTTCTCCTCCTATATCTCTTGCCTTTAATCATGGAGGAAAAATCTCCCAAAACTCCCCCAGGAGTAGCCCTACGTCTTATTGGTCATTACTAGGTTAATCACATGATTACTCCTCGTTGCTTAGTGGTCTAGGCACATAAATATCTGGCTTTTTCAGTTACTTTGATAAGAGTCAGGCAAGGGAGAAGGCATTTGGAATAGCTGCTGAGTAGGTAACTTGCAGTATCTGCCATGTTGTTGTAAAGTACCTGGCAACAAGAATGAACATGGTGGGCCAAAAGCAAGAGAATTTTGAGAGTGGCACAAAGTCTACCTTGTACAGAAAAATTCTTACAATACCATGGGTCACAAACTCAAATGTAGGTAATGTAAATGAGAGAATGTGGGTGGGAACTTCCCTGAATAAAAGAAAGCTTTGTTTCGGGGCGCCTGTGTGGCTCAGTTGGTTGGGCGACTGCCTTCGGCTCAGGTCATGATCCTGGAGTCCCGGGATCGAGTCCCACATCGGGCTCCCTGCTCAGCAGGGAGTCTGCTTCTCCCTCTGACCCTCCTCCCTCTCATGCTCTCTGTCTCTCATTCTCTCTCGCAAATAAATAAAATCTTTAAAAAAAAAAAAGAAAGAAAGAAAGCTTAGTTTCATCTCACTCCTTAAGCCAGTGCAAAACTCTAACATCTAACTAAAAGGTAAAAAAACAAGATTTTCCTTTCTTTCTTTCTTTCTTTTTTTTTTTTTTTGGAGAAGCAACAACCCCAGAAATGCAAGCCTCAACATACTGGTACTTGGAGGTCCTCTAGTGAATTACTGATTTCCCACTTGATCCCCTAAAGTGAAGTCGATCAATATAAAACCGCCACCATCGAGGTCTCAATCAACACTTCAGTGTCTTACTCTTTTTTTATTTTATTTTTTATTTTTAAAGATTTTATTTATTTATTTGAGACAGAGAGAATGAGAGACAGAGAGTATGAGAGGGAGGAGGGTCAGAGGGAGAAGCAGACTCCCCGCCAAGCAGGGAGCCCGACGCGGGACTCGATCCCGGGACTCCAGGATCATGACCTGAGCTGAAGGCAGTCGCTTAACCAACTGAGCCACCCAGGTGCCCCTCAGTGTCTTACTCTTAAGTGGATATAGACAATCAAGGATCAACAGGCATTTAAGGAAGGCTTCCAAAACAAAATAAATAGAAAAATGAATGAGAAGTAAACAAAATGTTGCAGGGAACATAAGAAACCTTAAAAAAAAAAAAGTCTCTGGTTCATATAATTAGAATCTTTAAAGAGGAGCAATAAGATATAATACCTATGAAATAAGAATAGGAAAGGGGCACCTGGATGGCTCAGTCAGTTCAGCATCTGACTGTTGATTTCAGCTCGGGTCATGATCTCTGGGCCACGGGATCGAGCCCCACATTGGGCTCCATGCTCAGCTTGAGTCTGCTTGTCCCTCTCCCTCCCTCTCTGTCCCTTCCCATGCTCGTTCTCTCTCTCTCTCCTCTTTCTCTCTCAAATAAATAAATAAAATATTTTTAAAAATAAGAACAGAAAAAAAGTGGAAAACAAGAAGTAACTCTTAAAAATTCAAATATAGGGCGCCTGGGTGGCTCAGTTGGTTGAGCGACTGCCTTTGGCTCAGGTCATGATCCTGGAGTCCTGGGATCGAGTCCCACATCGGGCTCCCTGCTCGGCGGGGAGTCTGCTTCTCCCTCTGACCCTCCTCCCTCTCATGCTCTCTGTCTCTCATTCTCTCTGTCTCAAATAAATAAATAAAATCTTTTTAAAAAAATTCAAATATATTTACAGATGTAAAAATTTCAACAGAGGGCTTAGAAGATAAAGTCGAAATTACCTCTGAATGTAGAATAAAAAATGAAGACGTGGTAAAGAACTGGAGAGACTATATAAGAGGCTTAGAAATTAATTCAGTAGGAATTCCCCAAAGAATGGCAATTACAGAGGTGGAAAAAACTATGGAAGAAATAATACAAGAAATTTTCCAATTGTAAAGGCCCACCAAATATCAGTAGAAGAAATAAAGTCCATACTAAACACTTCCTTGTAAAATTTCAGAACACTAAAGACAAAAAAAGAGGTTTTAAAAGGGTGAGAAGAAGAGATAAAACAACAACAACAACAACAAAACAGAACAGCTGCAGATTCCTCAGAGCAAGCTGGATGCTGGAAGAAAATCAAAGAATATCTTCAACATTCAGGGGTGGGAGGGATTATTTTCAATCTACAATTCCATTCTAAGCCAAAGCATCAATTAAGTGTGAAGGACTAATGGAAGGACTCTGCAATGAACTGAAGTTTGAGTTACCCAAAAATTCATATGTTGAAGTCCTAGACCCAACATGATGATATTAGGAGGTAGGGCCTTTGGGAGTTAATTAGGTTATGAGGGTAGAGCCCTCATGAATGGGACTAATACCCTGATAAAAGGGACCCCAAAGAGCTCTCTCACCCTCTTTCCATCATGTAAGGACACAGTGAGAAAACAGCCATCTACAAACCAAGAAGTGGACCTCACCAGACACTAAATCTGCTGGCATCTTGATCTTAGACAGTCCAGCCTCCAGAACTGTGAGAAATAAAATTCTGTTGTTTATAAGCCATCAAGTCTATGGTATTCTGTTATAACAGCCCAAACTGACTAAGACTCCTATTGCCCTCTTTCCTCAAATGTTTAATAGTCCCTGCCTAGGCATTTATGTGTAACATGCCGTGAGAATTGAAAAAAGCAAGAATGCTCATTTTCACTACTCCATTCAACATCATACTGGAAGTCCCTGACAGCAAATTAAAGCAATAGAAAGAAATTGAAAAATCACACAGATTATCCCTATTCTCAGAAAACATGATTGTCTACACAGAAAATCCAAGGAATCTATGAAAGTTCTCCTAAAATTAATAAATGAGTTTAGCAAGATGGCAGTATATTAGTAATGAACAATTGAAAACCAAAATATAAAGAAAAATATTTAAAATAGCTCTGAAAATTAAGAGCTCAGGTATAAATCTAACAAAATGTATACAGTATTTGTATGCTGAAAACTACATAATGTTGATCAAAAAAATCAAAGAAGACCTAAAAAAAATGGAGAAACATACTGTGTTCATAGACCAAAAGACTCAGTATTGTTAAGACATTAATCATCCCCCAGTTGACGTATAGATTCAATGTAAACACAGTCAAAATCCCAGGTTTTTTAGTAGATATTGACAAGGTGATTTTATTTTATTTTTTACAGATTTTATTTATTTATTTGACAGAGAGAGACAGTGAGAGAAGGCATACAAGCAGGGGGAGTGGGAGAGGGAGAAGCAGGCCTCTGGCCGAGCAGAGAGCCCAATGTGGGGCTCGATCCCAGGACCTTGGGATCATGACCTGAGCTGAAGGCAGACACTTAATGACTTAGCCACCCAGGCGTCCTGACAAGGTGATTTTAAAACATACATGGAAAGGCAAAAGATCCAGAATAGCCAAAACAATTTTGAAAAGAATAAGATTGGAGGAATCACACTACCTGATTTTAAGACTTACTATAAAGTCAAAGTAATCAAGATAGGGTGTATTGATAAAAGGATAGACACAGAGATTAATGAAATAGAATAGAGCCTAGAAATAGACCCACATAAATATGGCCAATTGATTCTTGACAAAGATGAAAAGACAATTCAGGGGGAAAGGATATTCCTTTCAACAAATGGTATTGGAACAATCGGACATCCATATGCCCTCAACTTCACCCCTTATACAAAAACATATTCAAAATAATTTATAAATCTAAACGTAAAATTGCAAATCTTTTAGAAGGAAACAAAGAAGAAAATCTTTGCGACCTGGAATTAAACAAAAAGTTTTTAGACATGACACCAAAAGCATGATCCATATAAGAAAAAAATTGTAAGTTGACCTTTTTTTTTTAAAGATTTTATTTATTTATGTATTTATTTATTTATTTATTTAACAAAGAGAGAGAGAGAGACAGTGAGAGAGGGAACACAAGCAGGGGGAGTGGGAGACGGAGAAGCAGGCTTCCCGCTGAGCAGGGAGCCCTATGCGGGGCTCGATCCCAGGACCCTGGGATCATGACCTGAGCTGAAGGCAGACACTTAACCAACTGAGCCACCCAGGCGCCCCTCTAAGTTGACCTTTATCAGAACTAAAATTTTGCCCTGTGAAAGACACCAGTAAGAAAATGAAAATACTATCTCACACTGGAATATACTACTTTTAAATCACATGTCCAACAAAGGATTTGTAGTAAATATAACAAACTTACAAAACTCAATGGTAAGAAAACAATCCAAGCTTAAAATGAGCAAGACATTTCACCAAAGAGGATTTACAGATGGTCAACAAGCTCATGAAAAAATGCTCAGCATCATTAACCATTAAGGAAAAGCAAAATAAATCACAATGAGATACTACTACCCACCTATTAGAAAGGGTAAAATTAAAAAAATAATAATAGCCTGACAATACCAAGTGTTGACAAGGATGTGGAGCTCAAACATTGCTGATGGGAATACAAAATGACATTGCCACTCTGAATAACAGTTCGGCAGTCTTAAAAAGTTTAGCATATATTTACCATATAATTTGGCAATTCCATTCCTAAGTATTGAACCTAGAAAAAAGAAATCTGTTCATACAAAAATCTATAAATGAAGATTTATAATAACTCTATTTGGAATTAAAAAAAAGAGCTGGAAACAGGGTGCCTGAGTAGCTCAGTCGGTGGAGCATCTGACTCTTGGTTTTGGCTCAGGTCCTGATCTCAGGGTCCTGGGATGGAACCCCATGTCCGGTTCCCCGCTCAGCAGGGAGTCTGCTTGTCAACCTCTCCCTGTGCCCCTCCCCCTGCTTGTGTGTACGCTCTCTCTCAAATGAATGAATAAATTTTTAGAAAAATGTCCTTCAGTGGGTGAATAGATAAACATATGCAGTACATCCATATGATAGAATACTGCTCAGTGAGTATGAGCTACTGATACATGCAACTACTTGGATGAACCTCAAAGGCACTATGCTGAGTGAAAGAAGCCAATCTCAAATGATTACATACTGTGTGATTTCATTTACATGACATAATGAAAAAGACAAAACTATAGTGATAAAGAATATATCAGTGGTTGTCAGGGTTTAGGGGTTGGGGGAGGGTTACTACAAGGGGTAACATCAGGGAGGTTTTTGAGGTGATGAAATTGTTCTATATCCTGTGTTAAATTGTTCTATATCTTGTGTTCTATATCAACACATGCTAAAATTCATAGACCTGTATGCCAAAAAAGTCAACTTTCCTATATGTAATTTAAAATTAAAATTTAAAATTAAAAAGGCTGGGAAGATAAAGACATTTTCAGATGTGTCAGGTTTTAAAAATTTACCCCCCACATACCGTTTCTCCAAAAGCTACTGAATGATGTGCTTTCATGATATCATGATGAAAAGATTAAACAAGAAAAAGGAAAACATGGTATCCAGAAAACATGAGAATCCATGCAAGAAAAAAATGTAAACTTTCTGAGTGATGTTAAATAAAAATACTAAGAAGATAGCTGTGCAGCAGGTCTAAGAAGCAACCTGTCCAGTTTGTAGTAAGTGTAGTAAGAGAACATAGAGCTCTCCAGGAGGATTGGTATCAAAAGAAAACTGGAATAGATAGCTCATTCAGCATGTCTGGACATAAGCTCAAAAAAGATTTTCAGTTCTGGTGAAAATTTTCAGAATGAATTAGTATATAGAAACCTAAGCAAACAAAAAGGAGGCAATTATCAACTCCAGGAAATACAAAAGGTTGAAATATAATTATAGTACAGTATATGGCTTGTCTATCAATATTAATTGCATTATCTTGGTAATAGGAACACTGAACCATCTTCTGAAGTGTCAGGTGGTTCCTATGAACAGGGGACACTGGAAGGAAAGAAGGAAAGAAAGAGAGAGAGAGAAAGGGAGAAAGAAAATAAAAGGGAGAAAAGAAAAAGAAACACTGAACCAGTGGCATGCCAAAAGCAGGATGGTGAGAACAGTCTGTCCCAAGCACAAGCAATAAGGGGCAGCAATAATTCTCTGCAAGTAACTTAAAAATAATAATAAAACTTACTAAAAATCAATCTGGTTTTCATTGTCACTGTGCCCTAGAAATTCTAGATAATGTCAGTGATAAAACACCCCTCCCCCACAAAGAAATCTTTTATTGTCTAATTTATAAAAAAATTTTAAGTTACTGTTGAGCTTTAATAATATATCTGCAAGCTTCAAGGTAACACATTTTTATTATTATCTTTTAATGAACATTTTATGTTACATGAAAATTAAGTTGAGGAATTCCCAGTTGTACAGATGGTCTCCAATACACATGGATTCAGTTATATGCAATTGTTTTGAGAGTAAATTTCTAATGGCTCACAATCATTGTTCAGATTCATTTTGGTTACAGTTCATGTCTCCAACCTTGTGGTACCGCATACCCTTGCTTTTAAACAGTAGATTAAAGAAACTGATGCAATCACAGTAATTGTAAAGGCAAAGAAACAGAACTTGAGTTACCTTGTCATTTCATGCAACTACATGGAGTTTTTATTTGTGATTAAAATATAAAACAGTGAAACAGAGTGTAAATTTCAAGGTGTAATAAATTTGGTTGATAAATACAAATTCTGGTTCATAATGTTTTATTTATTTGAATAATTTTACATGTATCTTCTTTTCTAATAATTAATTTTTTTAAGCTAAAGAATGAATCCAGATAATTAGTGACGTTAGAGGTGTGAGTACTAATTTCTTAAATTGTACCTCTTGGAGACATTTCAGTTTTATACAGAAAAATCACTTAATTGTTATTGGATGATTATTTACCTAAAATATTATTATACCAGACTGTAACCAAAGGATACAAAGTCTATTAAGCAGATATAAAAACTCATGGATAAGTAGTTGTGCTTTTTGTCCTACAAGAACTTGGGCAAGCCTGCAGTCATTTGTAATATTGTGAATCCAGCAACTGATTCAGTTCATAATTATTTTAAATTTCATAAAGAAACTTGAAGGGCAGTACCCATACTAACATGAAACAATATTAATCTAGTGAAGTTCAACAAGGAAAATGTGAAAAAGCAATGTATGGATCTATTTGAAACATATAATACCTTCAACATTACGTAAAGTTAATGAAAAAATCTGAAGAAATGCAAGTTCGTACATCCAAAGCACTTTGCTAGAAACAACACAAAATTATCAAATGATTACTTTTCTCTTTTTTGTACAGTAATTAATTTTTTTTACTGGCATAATATATATGAAATTCAATAAAAGAAAATTTTTGCTCTTTGTTTCTTTTCTGGCCCTTATTGTTATTTATTTTATTTCATAATTATTCCTGAAAATAAAGTTGTCATATAGAGGAGGAGGTATCAGAAAAATGATCCAATCCATGTGTATGCCTCTGCACTGGATATTGATTCATTGGAAAGTGATGATAATTATATTTGGAGGATGGGAAGAGGTTGAGTGTATGCATGTGTGTTAGGGAGAGTACCTAGTAAATTATCTAGAGCTTCAACTGCCATAGCAGGGAGTCAATGCTTTGGAATATGAATGTGATAGCAAAGGACATCACTGTAGGAGATGGGGATTACTCCCTCAGAGCAGTGAGATCTGGATGGGTAAGGACGTGGAGCAGAGAAATGCTGTCTTTCGTTTAGAGCCAAGTGGTAAAACTTGACTTTTTAAACTATGTGCATGTATTACTTTGAAAGGAAATAATTACAAAACCAGAAGAACTTAAGAAGGGACAAGCCAATGTAAAAAGACTGGGCAGTCAGCTTTAGATACATTTAATTATATAATCTGGAAATTATAATTACAAAACATAATATGGATAATATAAACCCTGATGAAAGGAAAAGGGACGGAAGTAACAAAATTGGGAGGTTGATAAAGGTAGGAAGTATAACTGCGCTAAGCACGGCACCTTTTATATCAAAGAATCAATCAATACTGTCTCAAATTGAAATGTGAGGTTTGAAAAATCAATGACTCTAACCTCTCTATGGTTTTAATAATCACTTTTCCTTAACCTTGGGGGGGATCTTTTAGTAATTAATTAGTATCTCCTGTGGTGGAAAAAAAATATTTAAAGTACAGCATTTCCTTCAGATCTTTCTCTTCTGTTGAATTTGATTAAAATTGAGCTTACATTTCGATAAAATGTAGAGTGGGGATCAACTTTTACAAAATCATTTTGGTCTAACTTTAAAACTTTCTTTCATTTATCATTCTTTTTGTATATGAGCGTAAAGATTTTGAAATAATGTTTATCAGAGTTTCTGTTTTCATTCCTTCTAAACTGCAGATTTCTTTTTCTCACATGTAAACAACTTTGAAATCTAGCAAGCTCAGGCAAAGGCTGGTGGCCAGGTACTGGTAGTGAAGCAGTTGTTTTTGCTGACACCTTCTGGTAAGATCAAATGCCAGCATCAAAGAACTGGGTATCAGTTCTTTGAATGAAAAGTCCAGAGATGATAGCTGAGCACTCTCTTAAGAAGTGCAATACTCCAGGGTGCCTGGGTGGCTCAGTCAGTTGGGTGTCTGCCTTCGGCTCAGGGCATGATCCCAGGGTCCTGGGATCGAGCCCCGCATCGGGCTCCCTGCTCAGCGGGAAGCCTGCTTCTCCCTCTCTCTCTGCCTGCAGCTCCCCCTGCTTGTGCTCACTCTCTCTCTTTCTGTGTCAAATAAATAAATAAAATCTTAAATTAAAAAAAAAAGAAATGCAATACTCCATCACCTACGGGTGATGCACAAAGGGTTATATTGTATTTACACACACACACAATGACTTAAAGTCAAGAAGTGATTCAGAAGAGCTAAACTCTAAGTGTGAAATGGTTTAGGAATATGTTGTCCAATTTGTTTCACTTCTATTTGACTTTTTATGTTTGCATAAGAATGATATATTATAAAATACATGTTTAAGTAAGCCTAAAAGAGTTCTTTCAGGGCGCCTGGGTGGCTCAGTTGGTTAAGCGACTGCCTTCGGCTCAGGTCATGATCCCGGAGTCCTGGGATCGAGTCCCGCATCAGGCTCCCTGCTCAGCGAGGAGCCTGCTTCTCCCTCTGACCCTCCCCGCTCTCATGTACTCTTTCTCTCTCTCATTCTCACTCTCTCAAATAAAAAATCTTTAAAAAAAAAAAAGAGTTCTTTCAATAAAAAATTCTAAGTGACCAAATGAAGCACTGTGTCATGGTTTAATTGGCAGCATTTTTTAGTGATATAAAAAAAATTTGTCTTAGAATCAAAACCTAGATTTGATGATATATGCTATTTCTGAGTGATAGAACTGGATAGTTTGTTGCTTTCTTCTTTAAGGTTTTCCATATGGCTCAATTTTATAATGCATATATGATAAGGGGGCCCCTGGGTGGCTCAGTCAGTTAAGCGTCCACCTCTTGATTTTTAGCTCATGTCATGATCTCAGGGTGGTGAGATCCAGCTCCACGTGGAGCGCTGAGCTGTATGGGGAATCTGCTTGAGATTCTCTCCCTCTCTCTCTGCCCTCCCCCAACTCAAGCCCACTCTCTCTCTCTAAAATAAATAAATAAATCTTTAAAATATATACATATATATATACATATACACACACACACATATGACAGGAAATATTATTGACCTTTATGTAATACGATATAATTCTAAGTACATATCAAATATAATATTTCATGCATAATATATTATAATATGTTATATATAATGTGCATAAAACATACAATATATGATAGTTATAAATATACATATTATATAATATGTAAACTTTTCATATGGCTTTACTTTCATAATAAGGATATAAAAGCTATAGGCCTTTTAGTATAATAACTGATATCATTTCGCTGGAACCATCTTTTTTTTTTTTTAAGATTTTATTTACTTATTTGAGAGAGAGAGAGAGTGAGCACAAGTTGGGGAGAGGGGCAGAGGGAAAAGGAGACAAGCAGACTCCCCACTGAGTAGGAAGCCTGACACAAGGCTCCATCCCAGGACACTGGGATCATGGCCTGAGCCGAAGTCAGACTCATAACCAACTGAGCCACCCAGGTGCCCCTCACTTGAACCATCTTGATATTATTCTCCCAGTCTTATCCATACTCACCCACATTTGCTTAGCTTGGTGTACTAAATTCTCCATATTCTTCAGCTTTTCAGTATTTTGGCCATAGACTAGGTCTAGGGTGAGATTTCTTCCATGGTAGAAATAAATATTTCAAAACCAAAGAAACCTTTGACACTCTTTTGGGCCCGTTCCTTCTAACAACCTCTGTATATTCTCTCTCTCTCTCTCTCATTTTCTCTCTCTCCCTCATCTCTTACTTTTCTCCACTTTTTTATTCCCTATTTCAGGATCTCTGAGAGATGCTCCTGGGTTAGAAGAAAGTCATTTCTGGGGTGCCTAGGTGACTCTTGATTTGGGCTCGGGTCATGATCTCAGGGTTAAGAGATCGAGTCCCGAGTCAGGCTCCATGCTCAGCATGGAGTCTGCTTCTCCCTCTCCCCCTGCCCCTCCCCCTGCTCACACTTGCTCTCTCTCTTTCTCTAAATTAAAAAAAAAAAAAAAGATTTTTTTTTTAAGATTTTATTTATTTATTTGAGAGAGAAAGAATGAGAGAGAGCACATGAGAGGGGGGAGGGTCAGAGGGAGAAGCAGACTCCCTGCCGAGCAGGGAGCCCGATGTGGGACTCGATCCAGGGATTCCAGGATCATGACCTGAGCCGAAGGCAGTCGCTTAACCAACTGAGCCACCCAGGCACCCAAAAAAAAGAAAAAAAAATCTTAAAAAGAAGAAGAAGAAGAAAGTCATTTCCTAAAGATCAGTGGTGGCAGCTCAGGGCCACAGACAGTCACCCACGGCCCTGGGTGCCTGCCAAGCTCCCAGACTTCACCCTGAAGGTTCCACCGGGATCTGAGGAGCAGCAGAGAACACCCTTCTAATCCCCAGATAGTACCTTCTTCTCCTCACTGCCTCTACCCCACAAGGTCTTCACCATTAAAAATCATCCCTGTGCTTAAGGTTTCCAAGACTCCAATAACTATTATCCAGGAAAGCTAAAACACCACACATCTTTCCTATCTTAACCAAGCTTCTCTTGATTTGCAGTAACAGGAACTCATGCAGACTATCTTGGGCAGAAAAGAGAAATTTACTTTAAGGACACAGGTGTATCACACAGAACCTGACAGCAGGACCTCCCCGGGGGCGGGGGGCAGAGTAAGTTGGTGTATTTTAAATAGTCTTTCTCCAGGGCACTTATCTGAATACAAGCTGAGTACTGGGCACCACAGCAGGCCCTGCGATTGGTCAAGCACAGAAGAGACAAGGTCTGTTCCCACAAGAATGAGCGGCCTGAATGGAACGATCAGACGTGACCCACAAACTAGAGCAAAGGTGGGAGGTGCTAGGAGGGAGTAGGAGTTGGCTATGTGGGGACAGAGAAGGATGATCAGGGACCAGGCCCAGAGGGGACAAAGCCGTGGTGTCCTTGGCTAAATTATGGAGCAAGTGAACATGTGTGGTAAGAAACAGGGTGGGAAAGTAGGTTAGGATGAGATCATAAAGGGCTTGAGTGCCAGGAAAATGAATTTAGCTTTTATCTGGCCAAACAAATCAGAAGCCACTGAAAGACTAAAGACGGTAGAGGGGTGTGATCAAACGCGGGCCTCTCGAGGGCCCACCTGTCTGAAAGAGGAATGACCTGAAAGAGGAATGGGGACGCGGGAGACCATGGAGGCAGGGAGGCTTTTGGAGCAGCCCAGAAAGGAAGGGACTGACCAACCGACTGAGAAACAAGCTGGGTGGGGACAGAGTGTATCAGCGCTTCCAAGCTCCCTTACACACAGACCCTGACACGCTGATGTCTCCTTCTGAGTGTGTGTAAGCCCCACGGGGCCCAAGAGGAGGGGCCCTGGGCCAGGACTTTCCTTTTGGGGGACAGAGGGTGAGAGAGCGTCAGGAAGCTGCATGGGCAGCCCCAGGGCAACAAGGACCAAGGTGGGGGATGAACACATGATGGTGGTGAATACAGATATACCTAATCAGAATCTCACACACACACATACACACATGCACACGCACGCACGCACACAAACACGCACCACCCCAAGCACACGGTGCGGTGACTAGAACAAAGGCTCAGACAGACGCTGATTCAAATCCTGACTCTGCCTCTCCCTAGCTGGGAGATCCTATGTAAGTCCTTCAACCTCTCTGAGCCCCCGTTTTCTCATTTGCAAAATGTGGCTAAGATCTACCCCCTGGCTTGTGGGGGAATAATAATAGCTGTGAAGACTAACCCTTAAAAATGGCTACACATTCTTGCCCTCCCGTATTTATGCCCTTGCAGGGGGACCTTGTACTTCTCGTCATCAAGAGACTCTTTCTCAACTCCTTGAATCTGAGTTCGTGACTTCCTTTGGCCAAAGGTGATGCTAGAATAGACTTGAATATTGCTCATTCCTGGGGCTTGCCCTCTTGTGCTCTCGGAACCCAGCCCCCATATGAACAAGCCCAGGCTAGCCTGCCCGAAGATGAGAGACACATAGCCCCTGTCCCTGTCACTCCAGCCAACAGCCAGCTAATGTCCAAGCAGGAGAGCCACCTCGCTGACCCACAGCTGACTGCAGACCCCAGCATTAGGCCAGCCAAGACCAGGAGAACTGCCTGGCCGCGATTGCCAACCTGCCAAAACATGAGCAAATAATAGTAGCTTTAAGCCATCACATTTTGGGTGGTTTGTTATGCAGCAAAATCTAATTGTTAGACTTATGCTTCTGCCCGAGATGAAGTAACAGGGATCAGATGTCTCTTCCTACCTGAAACAACCAAAATGACCAAGCTTAGGCTCTGGATATTGGGTGGGTAATGAAGGACTGTGATTCCCAAAAGACAGGAACATAAATGATGTGAGCACCAAGATCGCCCCAGCTCACTGCCTAGAAAAGGTTTGCAGGTGGCATGCAGACCGGGGTGGGGACCCAGATGGAGTCTGGGGAACTCCTGAGTTGAGGAGACATAACGGAGAGTCTGGGGAGACCAAGGTGGGTAAAGCTCTCAGGACAGAGCGTGGAGGAGAGAGACCCCTGGAGGGGCCCTCTCAGAAGGTGGATCAGCACAGGCATGTGAGGAAGTTAGCTGAGGCCAGGGAGATAACCCCGTGAAAGGAGAAAGAACAATACCCTGCACTCTCACAGAGCCAGAAATGGAGGCTGCCGCTACCAGCCAGACTGTAAAGACTCATAGTCGCGGGACAGTGAGTAGAATACTCAGGCAGGTCACGCCTCTGTAGTGGGGAATACTTAGTCCTAGATGGACCACTCCTCCAGACCTGCCTCCTAAAAGCAAGATCTAAACCAACCAGACTGTTTATAAGTAACTTCACTGCATCACAGAAAATCTAACTAAAGCTAAAACTTATGGAGTAGTTACTATATTCCAGCAACTTTACATATGATAGCATTTTACATATATTACTCCATTTATATTACTTTATAATGACCCCTTGAAACAGCTGCCAATTCTCACCCCCATTGCACAGATGATGGAGTTTAAGATAAGACATATGAGGTGCCTGGCACAGAGCATGTTCAATAAATGGTATTTCCCTCAACTCCCCACCCTCGCTCCCCAACAACAAAATGACTTTTTCCGAATTGCACGTCCACTTCAAAGAGATTATGGCTTTAAAAAAGCCAAAAGTTACAGCCTTCGGGAGGAAAGTGGTCTCTAGCTGGGGTCCAGGGAAAAGTCCTGAATGAAGAGTCAGGAGTGCTGGCTCCCGTCCCGCCACTGCCACTACATGGCAGGGTGACCTTGAGCCAGCCCTTCACCTCTCTGAGCCTGATTCCGCTATCTGCCACGGGGAGGCGGGGGATGGTGTGGATTAGATTTCCTCAAAGCAACCCTCTCATTCCAGAGGCCAGGATGCCTCAGCCATCCTCAGGCTAAAATTCTGATGGTGGCGGACAGTAAATTTGGAAAAGCAGAGTGGTATGTAACACACACACACACACACACACACACACAAACTCAGGCAGCCTCTTGTGGAGCTCTCTTCAGAGGGTTCTCGCCCCTAAGAGAACTAGCTCCCCGCTCCCGCAGCAGTGCGGCATTACCCACTTCAGCCAGAAGATGGTGCTGCTTCCCCGTGCCCGTTCAACCGCATTTCTTCTGTGCGCAAAATGTTCCGCGGGGCACAGAGTTGAGTTTTCTTGACAACCTTTCTTTTAAAAACTGAGCACTCTTGATTATGCTCAGCGATGATAAAAGTAAGAAGTAGGTGCTTGGTAAATGTTGATTTGAGTTCCACTTCGTAGCTTTCACAGCATGGGGCACTTGGGTGATGATCAGTAAGTTTGGATTGATTGATTGATTGATTGTCACTGCAGGGAGAGACCCAAAGCGTAAGGCCAGGGTGGCAGGACCAAAGAGCATTCAGTCTAAACACTACAATTTCTAGATGCAAAATGAGGCCCGGAGAGAGATGGGAAGAAAAACGATGTGCCCTGCACAGAGCAGCTTCTCCTCCAACATCTGCTGAATTAATACATAAAGTGCATCATCACTTACTCTGAGAGGTAATAGTTTTCATCCCCACTTTACAGATGAGAGAACTGAAGCTACCATAAGAGACCTGGCCAAATTACAAGGTGACTTCAAAGCACACTGTGCCCCACCACTAAGATTAATAGCTGATATTTCTATTATTCTTGGTAACCTGTCAAGCACTTTCATATGCACTCTTTCATTTATTTAAACCCTCACAGGTGGGACGCCTGGGTGACTCAGTCGGTTGAGCACCTGACCCTTGATTTCGGCTCAGGTCATGATCTCAGGGTTGTAAGATGGAGCCCCACATTGGGCTCCACGCTCAGAGGGGAGTCTGCTTAAGATTCTCTCTCTCCCTCCCAGTGCCCCTCCCCCTGCTTTCTCTCCCTTTCTCTCGAAAATAAATAAATAAATAAATCTTTAAAAAATTTTTTAAAAATAAACCCTCATAGGAACTCTGAGGAGTAAGTTTTACTATCTCTATTTTGCAGATGAAGAAACTGAGGCTGAGCAAGGTCGTCTGCCCAAATACACACGACAGCCAAGGGGCAGATGGGAAGATGGGGACGGCAGCCTCTGAGTCTGCCCCTCTTCCCCTACATCGGTTTGACTCAAGTGTTCTTGGGGTTACAAGAATTCACTAGAATAATTTTTTACTTTATGTTTTCATTTAGTAATTTTTTCCCAGCTTTATTGAGATATAATTGACATATAACATTGTGTAAGTAACTTTGTGACTTGTAACATGTGGTGATTTGAATCATGTATTTAGTGGGAAATGTTGACCACAATAGGGTAGTTCATACACCCTCCACCTCACACAATTACCATTTGTGGTGGTGGTGGTGGTGGTGAGGACATTCCAAGCTCTCCTGCCATTAAATACATGTATCAAGTCACCACATGTTACATGTCTCAACTTCCAAGTACACAGTACTGTCGACTAACGTCCCCATGCCCCACATTAGATCCTGGCACTTAGTCATCCTAAATCCGGCAGTTTGTACCCTCTAACCAACATCTCCCATTTCCCCCACCCCCTCAGCCCCTGGCCACCCCCCTCTACTCCCTGCTCTATGAGTTTGATGCTTTAGATTCCACATATAAGTGAGACCATACAGTATTTGTCTTTCTCTGCTTGACTTACTTCACTTAGATGAATACCCTCAAGGCCCATGCATGTCGTGGTGATGATAACTTTCTTTTTGTAGTGAATGCTGGGTGTTCACTTTAAAACTAAGCGCTCCCTCGCCATTTTAACGTCCCTATTTCTGTCCCTGGTAGCTTTGGCTTCTTTCGTTATTCAGAGCCAGTGAGAGGAAAATGCGCTCATTTGGAAAAGCCAAAGGACCCCAAGAAGCACGGTTAGAAGGGAGGATTTGTGGGGGCTCACATCAAGCCGAGCGGGAGCAGAGGTGAGCGGTCCTCCTGGCCCAGCCCAGGACAGCATGCTAGGTATTGCAACCCCGCTGTGGCTGGTAGGCACGCGTTCCTGGCAGCAAGTGTGACTTAGACACGGAAAGAGAAAAAGATCGCATTAGTGTCGTTTGTTTGAATTTTATAGGTTTTGTAATTTTGCCAATTTGCTTTCGGTTTCATAGTCACATAAGAGCTATAAGCATACATTTATACCTAGTTTTATGCTTATACACACTTAAGTAATATTATAACAAAATTAGTCAACACTGGGAGTGCTGGGAATTTTTTCCCTTTAAAAGGATTGTGTTCACAATTAGGTTAGAGAAACACTGGCCATATGCGCTTCCCCTGGGAAAGAGGCCGTAGCCACAGACATTTCTTTCCTCTGGATAGGAAAGAGACCTCTCCCTAGAGAACAGGACAGAGTTCATCCCCAGGTCAGATGCAGGACGGGAGAAAGGGAGTTCCTTCTCTTATTAGTCTTTGCCTGCTAGCAGGGGTTGGAGGCTGTTGGCTCTAAAGCTAAAAAGGGGTTTCCTGTCGAAAATGGGTGACTCTCACCTGGTTTAATAAAAAACGCAAGGGGTGGTGGACCTCAAAACTGAGGGTGAAGTGGGTCCACCTTCCCCTCACCTGACTTGCTGATAAAAGATCCAGGATCCACCTCCAGGCGACTGAGAATAGGGACAATTAGACCCAAGATTTCCATTGGTTTCCTTCCGAATTTTACTAAACTGTTCAAAAATCACAAAAGTAACTCATGTTTATTGCATCTAATGAGACAATTGTGCACTTGAAAAAGTAATTAATCTCCTCCGAGCTCCCCTCAATACTAGCAACTTGGGCGTCGCTCCACCTCAACTCCACTCACACAGCTGCGTCCACACACACATATCCTATTTAGAGGGTGCTTTGGTCACGTTTGTTTGACAACGTAAGATCATGCCATACGCATGTCTTGGGCCCTTGCTCATCTCACCCAACATCAAGTCAGTGGACAGACACTCATTCTTTCTGAATTGCTGCATAACATTCCAGAGTATGGATGTAACACAATTTTTTCACCCCTAAGGATAGATAGTTGGTTGTTTCCAAGTTTTCTTTCTCAACTGTTACAAGCAATGTTGCAATAACCATCCTTGGATCTATGGCTTTCTCCCTTACACCCACTTTCTGATGGATTCCTGGAAGTGAGCTAGGTCAGCATATGTGTGTCGTTCTTTTTCGGTTCAATAGCTGTTTCCTATGTTATTCTTCATTTGTTCTTTTCGCATATACTGAGCGTCTGCTGTGTGCAAGGCACTGTATTGGTTGTGCAGAAGTAAACAAGACAAGGCTTTGCCCTCTAGCCATATAAATACTAAGGGGTATTTATATAGCTAATCTATATTAGTTATATAGATAACTATTAGTTGAATGCTAGCTATATACTGTATAAACGTATTTACATAACTCTACTCAACAAAGTGATAGTACCCTAAAAAGGAGGTAGGTAGAGATAAAGGATGAGGGCAAACAGAGAGTGACCCGGAGAGGCTATGTCCAGCTGGGGCAAAGGCCGAGGCCCTGGCCCCACTCTTCTCCTCATCCCTGGTTGCCCACAAGAGATAATCTCTGGAATTGGAGGACATTTTCCCCACTCATACTAGCCACTATTTATTATGGTGGCCTTCTATGTGTTAGATGTTTCACATATATTCTCTTATTCATACTAATTCTTATAAACCCACTGCATTCGTTATCTATTGCTGTGTAACAAATTCCCCCCCGGGACTTAGTGGCCCCAAACAATAAGTATTTATTACATTACAGGTTTTATTTAGCCTTTTGTGCCTGGCTTCTTTCACTTAGCATAACATTTTCAGGTTTCATCCATATTATAAGCATGAATCAGTATTCCATCTCTTTTTATGGCCAAAAAATATTCCATTGTATGGATACCACACTTTTTTTTCTACATCAGTTAATAGACATTCTTTTATTTTTACAAATTTTTAAAATTCAGTATAGTTGACACACGATGTTACATTAGTTTCATGGGTATAAGATAGTGATTCAACTTCCCTATACAATAGTCTATGCTCACCGCAAGTGTAGCTACCATCTGTCACCATACAATGCTATTGCAACATTGACTAGATTCCTATACTGTACCTTTTATTCCTGTGACTTATTCATTCCATAACTGGAAGGCTGTATCTTCCATTCCCCTTCACCCATTTCCCCCACCCCCCTACCCTTTCCCTCTGGCAACCATCAATCTGTTCTCTGTATTTATAGGTCTGACTCTGCTTTTTGTTTGTTTATTCATTTGTTTTGTTTTTTAAATTTTACATATAAGTAAAATCATATGGTATTTGTCTTTCTCAGTCTGACTTATTTCACTTAGCAGAATAATACCCTCTAGGTCTATCCATGTTGTCACAAATAACAAGATCCCCTCCTTTTCGTGGCTGCATAATATTCCATTGTACATACATATCACATCTTATCTATTCATCTATCAGTGGACACTTGGGTTGTACCATATTTTAGCTATTGTAAATAATGCTGCAATAAACGTAGAGGTGCATGTATATTTTCAAATTAGTGTTTTCCTTTTCTTTTTGTAAATACCCAGTAGTGGAATTACTGGATCATATGATATTTCTAATTTTAATTTTTTGAGGAACCTCCATACTGTTTTCCACAGTGGCTACACCGATTTTCATTCCCATCAAAAGTGCATGAGGGTCCCTTTTTATCCACATCCTCACCAACACTTGTTATTTCTTAATGGACATTCTTTTAATTAATATTTACATAGCACATATTTTTCTATCTTACACTGTCCTTATTAAAAATTATAGATAAGATTAGAGTAGCCGCCCAAAGCCAATTCCCTCCCAAGAGGATTAAAGTTTATCCAAATTTTTCTCTGCACATGTATTCAAATGTTTATGTACCTATATTAGTTATCTATTGCTGTGTAACATATTACTCTAAAACTTAGTGGCTTAAAACAATAATAAACATTTTTTATGTCATGTGGTATCTAAGAATTAGGAATTCTGGAGTGGTTTGGCTAGTTGGTTCTGACTCGGGCTCTCTCATGAGGTTGCAGTCAAGATATTGGCAAGGACTGCAGTCCTCTGAGGGTGTGACTGGGGCTTCCCAAATGTCTCACTCACATAGATGAAGAGTCAGTGCTAGCCGTTGGCAGGCCTCAGTTCCCCTCCATCCAGGGCTGCCATATTTAGTAAATAAAAATATGAATGCAAATAGTAGATAAATCAGTTCTGGAAATCTAATGTATAGCACAGTGATGATAGTCAACAATACTATATTATAAACTTCAAAGTTGCTAAGAGACTAGATCTTAATTGTTCTCATCACAAAAGAGAAATGATAATTATATGACATCCTAGGGGTGTTAGCTAAGCTATGGTGGCAATCATGTTGTAATATATAAATGTATCAAATCAATATATTGTACACTTTAAACTTACACAGTGTCAAAAATAAATTTTACCTCAATTTTTTTTCAAAAAAAAGGAAAGTAAGACCCAACTATATGCTGCTTACAAGAAAGTTACTTAAATATAAAAACACAGATAGGCTATAGTTAAAAAGGTGGGGTTCATCTAAAACTAATGATGTAATGTATGGGGATTAACATAAGAATAAAAAAAAAGGTGGGGGAAAGATATACCACGCTACTTCTAATCAAAAGAAAACTAGGGGTGCCTGGGTGGCTCAGTTGGTTAAGCATCTGCCTTTGGCTCAAGTCATGATCCTGGGGTCTTGGGATCGAGCCCCAAATCGGGCTCCCTGCTCAGCGGGGAGCCTGCTTCTCCCTCTCCCTCTGCCTGCCACTCCCCCTGCTTGTACTCTCTCTCTCACTCTCTCTCTCTGTCAAATAAATAAATAAAATCTTTTAAAAAAAGGAGAGAGAGAAAGAAAGAAAGTTGAAGATGCAATAGATTTCAGAGCAAATAATATTACCAGGGATAAAGAGAATCATTTCATAATGATAAATAAATCAATTCATTGAAAGGATATAACAATCCTAAATGTTTATGAGGAGCTTCAAAACACATTAAACAAAAAAATCCTAGAAATTTAAGGAAAAATAGAGTTCATAATTATAGTTGGAATTCTCAATACTCCTCTATCAGTAATTTAGAGAACAAGTAGAGAGAGACCAATGAGGATATAGAAAACTATATTGATCAAATTGGCCCAATGCCCAATAGCAGTAGGATATGCATTATTTTTTCATGTATATTGAAAATTTACCATGTTAGACCATATTCTGGGCCATAAAACAAATCTAAATAAATTTTAGAGGATTCAAATCACAAAAGTATATTCTCCTACTACAATGGAATTAAATAAGAAGTCAGTAACATAAAGATAACTGAAAATCCCCAAATATTTGGAAACTAAATAATTTACTTTTTTTAAAAATTTTATTTATTTATTTGAGAGAGGGAGAGAGCGCAGAAGCAGGGGGAACAGCAAGCAGAGGGGGAAGCAGACTCCCCCCTGAGCCGGGAGCCGGATGCGGGGCTCGATCCCAGAACGCTGGGATCATGACCTGAGCCAAAGGCAGAGGCTGAACCGACTGAGCCACTCAGGTGTCCCCTAAATAATTTACTTTAAATAATCCATGGGTCAAAGAAAAAATAAAAAAGAAATTAGAAAGTAATTTAAACTGAATTAAAATCAAAATACAACCTATCAAAATTTGTGGATGCTGCTAAAGCTTAGAGGAAAATTTATAGCACTAAATGCCTATATTAGAAAAGGAGAAAGACCTCAAACAATGACCTCAGTTTCCACAAAAATAATAACAGCACATTGATCCCAAAGTAGGCAGAAAAAAAGAAAGATTGGAGTGGAAATAAATAAAATAGAAAACATAAAAATTGAGTAAATAAATGAAACAAAAATCTGGTTTCTTGAGAAGATCCATAATGTTGATAAACTTCCAGCAAAACTAATCGGGGAAAAAAGAGGGAAGACAAAATTACCAATAGTAGGGCTGAGAGATGACATTATTATGGATTCCATGCAAATAAAATGATGATAAGGAAATATCATTAACTTTTTGCAGATGAATTCTATAACTTAGAAGGAATGGAGAAATAACGGTAGAGATGCAATAGCAAGCTTACTCAAGAAGAAGAAGATAATCTGAATAGCACCAAATCTACTCAAGAAATTGAATTTGCAGTTAAAAAAAACCTATGCACAAGGAAACTCAAGACATAGATGGACTCACTGATGAATTCTATTGAACATTTAAGAAAGAAATAATAATCATTCTGCAGAAACACTTGCAGAAAATTAAAGGGGAGGAAATAGTTCCTAACTCATTCTAGGAGGCTAACCTGATTCTGATGACAAAACCAGATGAAGACATAACAAGGAAAGAAAACTACAGACCAACATCCCTCCTGAAAATAAGTGCAAAGCTTCTTCACAAAATTTTAGCAAATAAAATTGAACAACATATAAAAAGGACAATCATGATGACCAAGCGCGGCATTTATTCTAGTAATGCAAGTTTGGTTTAACACTCAAAAATCAATCAACGTAATTTCCCATATTAATGGAATAAAAAAGAAAAACCACATGATCATCTCAACAGCTGTGGAAAAAGCATTTGGCAAAAAGTACAATCCACCAAGAAGACATAAGAATTTTGAACTTTTGGGACGCCTGGGTGGCTTAGTCGGTTAAGCATCTGCCTTCAGCTCAAGTCATGATCCCAGGGTCCTGGGATCAAGCCCCATGTTGGGCTCCCTGCATGTTTCTCCCTGTCTGCTCCTCCCCACCCCACCCCACTTGTGCTCTCTCTCACTCTCTCTCTCCCAAATAAATAAAATCTTAAAAAAAAAACAAACTTTAAAACTTGTTAGAGAAAAGTAGGAGGAAACCTTTGTTACCTTGGGTTATCAAAGTGTTCTTAGATACACCAAATGCATTTTGCACAATGCAAAAAAGAGATAAATTAGATTTCATGTTTACTTTGTAAGAGACAAGAGAATGAAAAGACAAGCCACAGACTCAAAGACAATATCTGCAAATCATGTATTTGAGAATGGACTCAGATCCAGAATTTAGAAAGAATTCTTAAGGGGTGTCTGGGTGGCTCAGCCAGTTAAGCAACCGACTCTGTTCCGACTGAGATCATGATCTCATGGGTCCTGAGTTCAAGCCCCAAGTCCGGCTCTCCACTCAGCAGGGAGTCTGCTTGAGATTCTTTCCCTCTGTCCCTCCTCCCACTCAGGTGCTTGCACTCGGGTGCTCTCGCTAAAATAAATAAATAAATAAAGGAATTCTTAAAACTCAACAATGAGAAAACAAACAACCTAATAAAAAGATGAGCAAAGATAAAACAGTAACAATCACATAAGAAGATGCTCAACATCATTAGTCATTTGGGAAATGTAAATTCAAACCAAAATTAGATAGTGCTACAAACCTTTTGAAAAGTGAAATTTAAAAACTAAAATTGACAATAGCAAGTGTTGACAAGATGGGGAGCAATGAAAATCTCACACACTGCTGGTGGGAATGTAAGATGGTGTGTCCCCTCTGGAAAATAGTTTGGCAGTTTCTTTTAAGGTTAAATATATGCTCACCATAAAATCCAGCAATCCCACTCCTAGTTACTTACCCAAATAAAATAAAAGCCTACATTACACAAAAACCTGAATACAAATGTTTATGGCAGCTTTAGTCATAATTGTCAGAATGGAACCCCAGACATCCCTGAATTGGGAAATGGATAAATACACTGTGGTATATTCATATGACAGGACTATTCAACAATAAAGAATAAACTATGACACACAGAAGAACAGCATGGATAAATCTCAAAATAATTATGTTGAGTGAAAGAAACCAAACTCAATAAAAAAGAATACATGCCATATGATCCATTTTTATAAAATTCTGAAAAATGCAAACATATCTACAGTGAGGAAAAGTAGATCAGTGATTGCCTGGGACTGGAGGGAGGCAAGGAAGGGAGAGGGAGGGTTACAGAGGGTCATGAGAAAACTTCAGGTGGGTGAGAATGTTTGATATCTTGATCGTGGTGATAGTTTTAATGGCATATACATATGTCAAAACGTATCAAATTGTATACTTTAAATATGTGCAATTTATTGTATATCAATTACACTTCAATTAAGCTGCTTTTAAAAATGACTTGCCTCTTTGTACATATTTAGATTCTTCTATGAGAAGGTATAACTTTCTCAGTTTGCAACCATGATGGTCAGTTGTATGTGTCAACTGAGGTAGGCCATGGCAATTAATTATTCAATCAAACACTAATCCTGGTATTGCTGGAAAGGTGTTATGTAGGTAAGATTAACATCTACAATCAGTTGATTTTATGGAAAGGAAATTATCCTAGATGATATGGTGGGCCCGATCCAACCAGTTGAAAGGCATTAAGAACAGACCTGAAGTTTCCCTGAGGAAGAAGAAATTCTGCCTGTAGACTGCAGCTTTAGCTCCTGCCAGAGCCCCAGCCGGCCAGCCTACAGACTTCAAACTTGCCTACCCAGCCCTCAATCACATAAGCCAAGTACTTGCAATAAATATCTTTATATATATTATATATGTTAATATATATTTTATATATATGATCTATTAGGATCATATATTATTATCCTATTGATCCTATATTATCAATAATTATAGATATGTATGTATCATATATATTATATATGATACTGGTCTGGATAGGATATATATATAAATGTATATATTTATATATATATATGTATGTATTTCCTATTGCTGGTTTAGTTCTTTTTTTTCTGGTATGAGAAAGTGGCCCTAAATGACCATAGTCCCTACTGCCACCACATTACCTTCCCAGCCTGCACCTGTGGCCTCAGGGAGAGTTCCCTCGGACCATTTGACTGAGGAGCAGTAACTCAGGACTAGTTTACAGATGGTTCTGCACAATATGCAGGCACCACCCAAAAGTGGACAGCCATAGCACTATAGCCCCTTTCTAGGACATCCTGGAAGAACAGTGGTGAAGCACTTTGAGCAGTGCACCTGCTTGTTCATTTTGTCTGGAAAGAAATGGCCAAAGGCATAAGTCTATACTGATTAATGAGCTATGGCCAAAGGTTTGGCTGGATAGTCAGGGACTTAGAAGGGACATGATTGGAAAATTGGTGACAAGAAACCTAAGATGTAGGTCTCTCTTAATGGGCACAGAAGGTAAAGATATTTGTATCCCATGTGGATGCTCACCAAAGAGTGACCTCCGCAGAGGAGGATTTTTAAATAATCAAGTGGATAGCATGACCTGTTCTGTGGATACAAGTCAGCCTCTTTGCCCAGCCCCCCTTGTCATTGCCCATTGGTTTATGAACACAGCAGCCAGGTGGCAGGGACGGAGGTTATGCATGGGCTGAGTAACACGGACTTCCATCCACCATGGCCAACCTGGCTACAGCCGATGCTGAGTACCTAATCTGCCAGCAGTGGAGACCAAAACTGAGAGGCGGCGCCATTCCCTGGGGTGATCAGCCAGCTACCTCATGGCAGGTTGATTACATTGGACTACTTCCATCATGAAAGGGATAGTGCTTTGCTCTTACTGGAACAGACACTTTGGATGTGGATTTGCTTTCCTTGCATATAATGCTTCTGCCAAAACCACCATCTGTGGATTTCCAG
The DNA here is from genome assembly GCF_002201575.2 of Neomonachus schauinslandi. Classification (NCBI taxonomy): domain Eukaryota; kingdom Metazoa; phylum Chordata; class Mammalia; order Carnivora; family Phocidae; genus Neomonachus; species Neomonachus schauinslandi. The sequence goes on from NC_058417.1 coordinate 27,789,857, forward strand.
AATGCTTTATCCACCGTCATGGTATTCCACACAGCATTGCTTCTAATGAAAGAACTCACTTCACAGCAAATGAAGTGCAGCAATGGGCCCATGTCCATGGAATTTACTGGTATCACCATGTTACCCCATCATCCTGAAATAGCCGGCTTGATACAAAGGTTGAATAGCCTTTTGAAGATCTAGTTACAACACCAGCTAGGTGACAATACCTTGCAGGACTGTAGCAATGTACTTCAGGAGACTGTATATGTTCTAAATCAGCATTCCAGGTATGGTGCCGTTTCTCCCACAGCTAGGACTCATGCTTCCAGGAATTAAGGAGTGGAAATGGAATGTCACCACTCACTGTTACCCCCAGTGATCCACTAGCACAATTTTTGCTTCCCATCCTTGCAACATTATGCTGTGCTGGCCTGTAAGTCTTTATTCCAAAGGGAAGAATACTTTCTCCAGAAGACACAATGACTCTGTTGAATTGGAAGTTTGGACTGCCAGTTTGGGCTCTTCATATGCGTCTGAATCAATAGACCAAGGAGGGAGTTACTGTACTAGCTGAGGCGATTGATTCTGACTAGCAAGGGGAAATTGGGATTCTACTACATAATGGAGGTAAAGTATGCCTGGAATATAAGATAGCCCTTAAGGAATCCCTTGGTACTACCATGCCCTGTGATTAAAACCAATGGAAAATTGTAACAACCCAATTTTAGGCAAAACTTCTAACGGCACTTCAAGACACTCAAGAATGAAAGTTTGGGAGCATTGTGCTAGGAAAAGAACTATAACCAGCATTAAGGTGCTTGCTGAGGGCAAAGGAAATATGTAATAAGTAGGGGAAGAAGGTAGTTATAAATACCAGCTATGACTACCTGACCAATTGCAGAAATGGGGACTGTAATTATTATGATTAGTTATTCCTTATTTTATTATAAATATATTTATTTTTGTGTATATGTTTTTTCTTCCCTCTTATCCCCCTTGTATTCTAACATAAAACATATTAATAATAGCTAACTTTAGGGGTGCCTGGGTGGCTCAGTCAGTTAAGTGTCAGCCTTTGGCTCAGGTCATGATCCCGGGGCCCTGGGATCTAGTCCCACATTGGGCTCCCTGCTCAGCCTGGAGCCTGCTTTTCCCTCTGCTGCTCCCCCTGCTTGTGTGTTCCCTCGCTCTCTGTCACATAAAAAAATCTTAAAAATAAAAAAATAATAGCTAACTTTAAATTATTGAAGTTATAGGATTATCAAGGAGAGGAGTGAACATCACCCAGACTTTGCATCCTCTTCTGGGGAAAGGGTTAGCACATTTTCAGTTGTACACAGGATAATTGTATCACGTTAGGTGGAAGTATGACTTGTTATTAATTTGGAAATTAAGTACAGTTTAAGGAGATGCATATGGGTGCTGGGTTGACGAGATGTGGACTAAAATGATCAGTTTCATGTGATAACTTGGCTTGGCTCTAATACCTAGATATTCAACCAAATACTAATCTAGGTGTTACTGTGAAATTATTTTGTATATGTCATTAATATCTACAATCAGTTAACTTTATGTAAAGATTATCTCAGATAATCTGGGTGGACCGAGTTCCAACCAGTTGAAAGGCCTGAGGTTTCCCTGAAGAATTCTACCTGTGAACGGCAGTGTCAGCTCCTGCCTGAACTTCCAGCCTCACCTTCCTTACAGCCTTCATGAATATTCCAGAATTGCCTACCTGTCCCCGACAACTGAGTAAGCCAATTCCTGGTAATAAAGCAGATAGATTAGATAGGTGGATGGATAGATGGATAGATAGATGATAGATAGATAGATAGATAGATAGATAGATAGATAGATAGATAGATCGAACAAATAGATAGGCTTCCTACTGGTTATGCTTCTCGGGTAGAACAGGTAAAAACCACTTAAAAAAAAAAAATTGCATCCCCAAGAGTCAGCTTGTTTTTGACCCAAAAGGGATTACCCAACATATTCATTAGGCATGATCCCCAGAACTCCCAGGCAAATCCCAGCAGTTCAAAAGATTATCCTGATGAAGGCATGAATTGGGCAGGTCAGGGCAGCACCCCTACAAGTGTTCTGTCTTTCAGGGCATGCCTTTGGACATCTTAGTCCATTCATGTTTATTAAACCATATGCAACATGTTGGAATATTGCATAGCCACTTAAAAATACACTTTTTATACACTGAAAGGGAACATAAAATCTCACATCATTAATTGCTTCTAAGGAGGGAAACCCAGTCAGTGCTGGGGGACTGACGTGGGAAGGAGAATTTTCACTTTCCTACCTTTGGAATATTGTTTTTGAAGATTTATTTATTTGAGAGAGAGAGAGAGAGAGAGAGAGAGAGCAGGGGTGGGGGATGGCCAGAGGGAGAGACAGAATCCCAAGCAGACTCCCTGCTGAGCATGGAGCCCCGTGTCGGGGGCTGAGACCCTGAGATCACGACCTGAGCTGAAACCAAGAGTTGGATGCTTAAACCAACTGAGCCACCCAGGAGTCCCTACCTTTGGAATATTGAATCATGTAAATGTATCATCTAGACTAGGGGTTGGCAAACTATGGTCCACATGTCAAATTTGACCCACTGCCTGTTTAAAGTTTTACTGAAACACATCCATGCTTATTGGTTTTTATGTTGCTTATGGCAGCTTTCATGCTACAATGGCAGAGTTCAGCAGTTGTACAACCATATACATGATGTCATATGGCCCACAAAGCCTAAAATACTTACTGTCTGACCCTTTACAGAAAAAAATTGCCCATTCCCATCTAGATTTTAAAAAATAGAAAAGTAGGGGTGCCTGGGTGGCCCAGTCGTTAGGTGTCTGCCTTCGACTCAGGTCATGATCCCAGGGTCCCGGGATCAAGTCCCGCATCGGGCTCCCTGCTTGGCGGGAAGCCTGCTTCTCCCTCTCCCACTCCCCCTGCTTGTGTTCCTGCTCTCACTGTCTCTCTTTGTCAAATAAAAAAAATCTTTAAAAAAAATAGAAAAGTAAATTGACATTAAAAAAAAATAAAAGGTGCCCCAAGAGAATTAAAAACATATACATGAATGTTTATAGCAGCACTATTCACAATAGCCAACAAGTGGAAATAAGCCAAATGTCCCTCAACAGATACATAAACAAAATGTGATATATTCATATGATGGAACATTACTTGGCCAGAAAAAAAAGAATGAAGTACTGATAAATGCTACAACACAGATGAGCCTTGAAAACATTATGATAAGTGAAAGACACGAGACACAAAGGCCACATTTGTGTGATTTCATTTATATGAATGTCCAGAATAGGCAAATTCAAAAAGACAGGAAGTAGATAAGCAGTTTCCACGGGCTAGGGAGAAAGAGGAATGAGGAGTGACTACAAATGGGTGCAAAGTTTCTTTGGGGAGTGATAAAAACATCATGGAATTAGACAGTGGTGATGGTTGCACAACTCTGAATATGCTAAAAACCACTGAATTGGGGGCGGCTGGGGGGGCTCAGTGCAGGCTGCTTCAGATTCTTTCCCCCTCTCCCTCTCCCCACCGGTGCACTCACTCTCCCTCTCTAAAATAAATAAAACCTTAAAAAAAAAAAAAAAAACCCAAACACTGAATTGTACACCATCACCAAATACAGGGTATTCCGGAGTTCAGTAGGGGGCTCAGCACCTAGTGATGAATTAGTCCCCTCTACCACCTCAAACTAGAATCAGAACTGGCCTGGGAGTCAGGAGACCAATTTCTACATCCCAGTTGTCCCCAACATCCATGTGACCTTAGTTAAGTTTCGTTCCCTGTCTGGTCCTTCATTTCCTTCTCTATAATATGGGTGCATATGGACAGGGAGCAGGGAGGCTGGTGTGACAAGATGTGAGGGGGCATCTGAAGGACCTGACTCCCCAGAATCCTTTATTCTTTCCCCAAGCTTTCTTGTCACAGATCCTAATAATCAGTATCCTCCTCCTCATCACTTTCCAATTTCAAAGCACTTTCACGTACATGTCATTTAATCCTCATAACCACCCTTTGGGGTAGATAGGTATTATCCCCATTTTCAGATGAAGAAATTGAGTCTCAGAGAGAACTTGCCCAAGTTCATACAATGGTCAAGTGTTGGAGCTGGGACTCAACCCCAGGTCTTCTGATTCTAGATCCTGGGTTCTACCCACACTACCACACTGTCTTTGCATGTTTAGCCTCTCTCTGGAAACTCAAGAGAGCAATGTCTAGCAGCTTCACCACAAACACTATACACCTTTGGACAAAACAAGAGAAGAGAGGCACAGGGAACTGGGGTCCTCTTTGATCTCTTATGAACCTGTCTATCCCGGTACAGTAGCAGTCTAAGCAGAGGAGTATGCCTCTACAGCGGTGTGGACACCAAGCCCAGGACATCATAAAGATATACATACAGGTACACTTGACCTCTTCAACAGGTGACATAGCACACTCCTTGTTACCAGGGTGGTAAGGAAGCTATACCTTTAGTTCAGGGGAGGCCGAAGAGGTCAGAATTCTGGGATTCTGTTCTCTAAGTCCACAAGATTTATTTACCCCTCTGGTGAGACCTCAAGGAAGGGACAGCTCCTCAAACCTTAGCATATGGGAGGAGTGAGAAGGGAGGGACAGGGAACTATTCTCCCTGCCCTTGCCAAAGCTGAGCCCAGGAAAGGGAGTATCAGTGGAACCAGGGACTTGCTCCTGAGCTCAGAGAGCTGGGCCTCCACCTCAAGGATTATCAGTGAGACCACTGCTGCCAAACCCAGTTGAGCCCTAATGAGTCACAGTGCCTGGGCTCTAGAAACGCTACCAGCTATATGGGCTTTGGCAAGTCACTTGCCCTCTATGATTCAATTTGCTTCTCCAAAAATGTGGCTAATGACTGTTGGGTCTAGCTCAGAGGGGTGCTTGGAGGTTTCCAGGACATAAACAAACTGAAATGTTTTAAAATGTACTTTATGATAAACACATGCTTTCATTCTTCCATAGCTGGCAAGAGGAGTGACCCACTCACTCCTTCCAGGCAACAGGAAATTACACACAGGTTGGGCAGCAAGAGGGCATCAAGCCAGACAGAGGCTCTTCAGGAAAGGCTGGGCTGCCCTGAGGTAGAGGGGCTGCCCAAGCTCACTTACACTCTTCCTTTTTCATTTGACCAACCAACATTTATCAAGCATTTACTACAGGACAAGTGCTGTTCTGTGTGAAGATAAGGCAGCGAAGGAAAGAGAAAATGGCCCTGTCACAGTTTATATTCTAGTTGTGGGAGACCAACAAGTAAACAGCAAACATGTCAAACATTGGCAGGTTCTGTGCTCAATTAAACTGGGTAAGGTTAGTAGTGGTGGTAGGGAGGCGCTATTTCATACAGGGTAACAGGATGTCTGAGTAAAGACATGAAGGAAGTGAGGGGACAGTCTGGGGGACAGCCACACCTTAGGTCTAGGCTAGTGGACACAAATTCTGGAGAGAGACACACACATCCATAGCAACAGAGACAGCTCCCTACCATGCTGGTCCGGTTTGCTCCCCTTGGATTTATTCTCCACTCTTTTCTGCTCTGTTGCCTCCAGATTGCATCCCTGGGTCAGCCTTGCCATCTGCCTTTCAGTTATGTTTAGCCAAAGGCCCCAGGAGATTGAAGAGGATAAAAGAGAGGTAGGCTATGGACAATCCCACTCTCTTTGCCTGGCCCCAGTTGACAGCGGCTGCATTCCTCTATACCACAATATCCATCTGCCTTCCACAGCTCCTTCTGGAACCCATCCCCAAAAAGCCTTGCAGGATTAGCCTTCCAGATGTGCAGGTGTACCTACCTGCGAAGGGGTATGTTGTCCATGGATACCAGCTGGATGGCCTCTCTCACCAGGGCAGGAAGGGGAGTTTGGGCGCTAGAGATACCCGTCACAGACAAAATGTGAACCACGGCCTCACTCCCATCCCTCAATGCTCCAGCTCTATCAAATTATTCATACCAGCAAAAGCAGGAACAGAATTTGGGGGTTCTAGAGTCCCTTAGGACCTCACTGCCCCAGAGGTAGAACCCTCTCCAAGATCCAGCCCAACTTCCCACCTGAAGGAATTCAATCTACCTACCTCCAACAATCAATAGCTCATTACCCAATTTATTTCCTTGATTATACATTTGTCACTATTGGAAAAAGCTCAATGTGTAGGCCTGCTCTACCTGATTAGACTACGTATGTCATTGAAGCATAGAATTTATCTTGCTCTGTGTGACAGCATCCTAGGCTCAAGCACACAAAACTCAGTACGTGTTTTGCATCAGGGGCAACGGAAAGGAGGACAAAGCACCTCTGCTCCCTGACACTTCCACAACCGCTTGGCATCAGGGGTGGGCAGATACTCTCGGAAGTATTGCCCATCTCTTCAGGTGTGTGGGGGCAGGAGCCCCCAAGTGGGACAACCAGGATAATGCAGGAGCCAGAAAATCACTCAGGTTCCAAGCGTTTCCACCTTTCTAAAGATCCCCCACTTCTCCATAGGGTACAGGCCTCAGGGAAGCACAGAAGGAAGAGTAGGAGAGCTATGAGCTCCTTGGCCATAGGAGGGCTTGGCCAAAGGTTCTAAGAAGCTAAGCTCCTCCAGGTCTAAGACAGCAGCTGGAAAACTGCCATCTGGACCTGCAGCTGGTAAACAGGGAAGGCAACATGTGCTATAGCAAAAACCCCAAATGTGGCTCAGCTGGCCATCTCCAACAAGGGACCTAGAAAGCCTTGTGGGTGAGTACTGCTGGCTAATTTTCCCAGTTAAGGGGCCTCAGACTAGACCCTACAAATAAGACCTGATTCAAGCCCATCAGTCTCCTTTGCCTGATCTTCTCTCTTCAGCCCCCATTCCACTCCACCCTAGATACCCTCTACGCCCACCCATGTGTGGCACCACTGTCACCAGGGCAGCCCTTTGGACTCCCCTCCCCCGCAAAAAACCCAAACAGCTCAGAAGTGCATCAATCGACCTTTAATGTCCAAAAGAGGCATGGATGCAGAGCATAGGAGATGTGGTGGGGTCTCAGCCCCTGCTCCAGAAATGAGGGAGAGATGAACACAAACCAGACATTTCCAACTGGCCACACAAGTCTGGGAAGGCAGAGGGAAACACAGATTTGGACATTCATAAAAAAATAAAACCTAAAACCAAGCACTCAATCTTGTGTGCACTGAAGGGTTTGATATAGGGAACTCACTCACCATCCCAGTAACCACCCTCCCCTGTCAGCATCAAAAAGAAAGCTCGGCACACACTAAAGGCTTGGGGAGGGGGAATTCTCCTGCCTCCCCACCAGCCCCAAGAATGGACTCAGAGGAAAAAAAAAAAAAAGAAAAGAAAGAATGAGCTGGATCCCAACCACCCTCCTCCCACAGTGCCAACCCTACAATGAGAGTTTTAGATGCGATTTACAAGAATCAGCAGCTCAGTCAGCAATGACCCTCCCACCCCCATCCCTGTTTGATCAACAGACAAGATTTCCCCCTGCACTCTCCTTGGAATCTCCTCCCACTAGCGGCCCTGCTCATCTCCTGATACCTGGCTTCACCATTGCAAGACTAATCCCCTCCGAAGTTCCTCCAAAGGTCCTTGCAGCCCTTTATCACTTCCATCCCCACCTCCCATAAGGACTGCAACCACCCACAAAGTCACTTTCCGTCTCCACTAAGAACCAGTTCCAGGGCAGATGGCATCATGGCCATCTCCTCATGGGCTATCCTCCCAAAGCCTTCTGGGGAACAGACAGCCATAGGGCAAGCAGTGTCTGGGCCAAAGGGCCGGGGGGGGGGGGGTTGACAACGGTCTTCACCCCCAAAACAGACACCCCCAGAGGTTTTTAACATAAAGGCCCAATTAGAACTAACCGTGCAGCCTATCTACCCATACACCCTAGAGATTCCACACTGTCCTGTCCCTCCCTCCCCTCTACCCCAAACCAAGACACACACGCACACACACATACACACACATATACACAAAGGAGAATCAAGGGAGACATTGATTTGGTTTGATTGCTAAGACTTAACTAAGGAACTACAGTCACCAGAAATTCCCTTGCCAGCCAACTAACAGGGGCTGCTCTAAGAGAACTCCAGAGGAATGAGAAAACCAAGGGCTAAGCAGGGAGCACACAGAAGGAGAGAAGAATGAATAGAAGAAAAATCAAGCTAATCCTACCCCCAACATCCTCCTAGCATGAGCTCTGGCAGGAAGAATAGAAGAAGGTAATCCACAAAGACACAGCCCTTACTTTGAAACTCTTCTGACAAAGACAGCAAGACAAGTCTGCTCCCCACTCCCACACACCACAGACAAACACGTCTCAGGGCCCCTCAAAGAATCCACCCCCACCCCACCCTCTGCCCCAAGCCGTGGAATCACAGTTCAGTGGAATATTCTCCCTGGTACTAGATCAATCCCCCTAGCCTCCTTCCTATCCCTCTCTCCTTGCCAAGCCTTATGCTGCCCCCAGCAGCCTCCCCGGCCCTAGCAAAGCAGCACCCACCACCAGGAGGAGGTGGCTGCACAGTTTGAGTTCCGCCTCCAGAAACCGACTGCTCTCCCCCTGCCCTCCTAGTCTTACAGGCTTCGTTGAGGGCTTTTTTTTTTTTTTTTTTTTAATGTAGGGAGAGAAAGAGAAGAGGGAGGGGTGGGAGAGATTTCCTAGTGCAATACAACCAAAGAAAAGATTTTAAAGTCTTGAAAAATAAACATAAAGCAGCCTTCTTCCCCAGGCAACTAAACAGAAAGAAGTTTGGTTTTGTTTACTGCGACATACACATGAAATCGAGTATACAGTCCATGCAGTAGCACAGCCATTGGAGAGGACATCCTGATGCTGGCCCCGGTGCAAAACAGTCCCAGCAACGCCGCCTGCCTGCCATCGCTGCCGCCGCCACGGACACCTCCACTGCGGCCTCCTAGCCGGACTTGAACAGGAGGATTGCAACTTGACCCAAGTAAAAATAGATGAAGTGCTTTGTCTCGTGTGTAACATAGCTGCCAAAATTTCGGCCCACGATACAATGCCAGGTAGGGTTATATTTCTTGTCAAATTCCTAAAAGAAGAATAAAAGGGAGAGAAGAAAAGTGATTAGGACAGCTGGAAGATGAGAAATCGGAAGAGGAATTGGATTAATTTAGTTATCACCCCCCACCCCACCCCTAGCCCACGGCCTCAGCTCCCCAAACCTCAGGAGCTCAGGTTAAGGCTGCCTAGGACAGTCCTTCCTTCATTAATAATGGAACACCGCAAAGGCTCCATTATTTCTCTCTAGCACTTTACACCCCGATCATCTCTCCTCCTCCTCCTAGCTACCCTACTCCGTAGTCCACCCTGTGATTCTTTAGCAAAGGAGTCAGGAAAGCCCAGGGCATGAGAGACCACTCCAGTGTCACACAGCATGAGGAAAGCAGAGGAGAGCCTCCCTGACTTGCCACCTGCTGCCTCCCACATTACTAAACCAGCATTTCCAAATGCCACAAACCCAGACCCTAGAGCCAAACGTCAGGAGTACCAGGAAGCAGTTCTTTGTAAGTCAACATTAAAGGCACTCCCGTGTGCCAGGTACTGTGTGGGCCGTAAGCAGCACAACAAGGACATCGGCCATGAGATCAAGGCAATTACCTCACTTCTCTCAGGGGCACAAGTTCAGCATCAAAGCAACCTAGGAAATCCTTATGACCTAATCAGACAGGCAGTTCCCAGTCACTCCATAGATCCAGCAGGAAACAGATGGCTCAGGAGATGCACCCCGCCATGCAAGAGACCTCCACCATGGACCCAGCAAAGCTTCCAACCCTGGGACTGTCCCCCAGGTTCTTAACTTACAACTTGTTTGGCCTCCTCACTGCCCCCTACACCAAGGGACTCCAAGAGGTATTAGGGAACAGTGGAAAGGGGATGGGTCACCACATCCAGCCCTAATGCAGACTCTGTAACATAGGAGAGCCCTAGTCACTTCCCTGGTTCTCATTTTCCCCATCAGCAAAACAAAGAAGCTAGGCCAGATATAATCTAAGGATTCTCCGGACTCAGAGTCCATGATTCTGGATCCTCCTCCCTGTACAGGACAGATAAGGCATCACTCAGCAAGGAGCCGGCACCCCGAGCTGGCTCTTCACCCACTGGCTCCTTATACAGATAGTCTCTCAGGACTCGAGTTTCCTCTTTTATTTATTTATTTATTTATTTGAGAGAGACAATGAGATAGAGAGAGCATGAGAGGGGGGAGGGTCAGAGGGAGAAGCAGACTCCCTGCCGAGCAGGGAGCCCGATGTGGGACTCGATCCCGGGACTTCAGGATCATGACCTGAGACGAAGGCAGTCGCTTAACCAACTGAGCCACCCAGGCGCCCCTCGAGTTTCCTCTTCTCATCCCACCCTGCCTAAGTAGGAAAGCAGAAGTCTGTAAAACTTAAGGATGCCCTACCACCTCTATGGACCAGGAAACCACTACACTTAGGCATCCCTTTTGGGATACTAGGGCTGAAAACATCAAAGACTGGGATTATGACACTAGCAGACATGGATTCTGACTGGGAATCAGAGGCCCTGGTACCACTTCTCACTTCTAGCTCAGCGGCTTCCTGTGTTAACCATATTCATTCACCCATTCGCTCAGGAATTTTTCAGGGACTAAACCTATTACCCCAATATTGCTCATCCATTTTTAGCAAATTATATATTTAAGCCCACCCTTTTCTTAAGAAGGTGAGGAGAAGGGGCGCCTGGGTGGCTCAGTCGTTAAGCGTCTGCCTTCGGCTCAGGTCATGGTCCCAGCGTCCTGGGATCGAGCCCCGCATCGGGCTCCCTGCTCAGCGGGGAGCCTGCTTCTCCCTCTCCCACTCCCCCTGCTTGTGTTCCCTCTCTCGCTGTCTCTCTGTCAAATAAGTAAATAAAATCTTTAAAAAAAAAAAAAAAAAAGGTGAGGAGAAGGAGATGATATAGTACCTGAATCCTTTTCAAGAGAAAGAAAACTTCCTATATGATAGGATTATAGGGATACCCCACTTTAAATGATGCAGTTCCTTGAAAAATTTGTATATGATCTTATATTAGCTATTCAATTATTCTTGATCTATATTTTGAATAGTTCTGAACTGAGCCAGTTACATTTGATCCTAAGCTTCTCTCCCCAATGCTTTGCAGTCACATAATTATCTATAAACACACAAACACACACACACACACACCACATACATAAGCACACCTCAGCAGAGTTCCTATTAAGAACTCCTAAGGTGAATGCTTTGGCAAGAATCATTCCCTAATTTGTCTGCTTTGTAAGCTCGTGGGTTTTGTTTGCATGGACTATACCTGCTTTCCTAAGCCCTCAGTTCAGATCTCCCTGGGGCACAGCTCAGGTGCCCATCCCTACCCCTAGCCAATAGCCACAGCATTCTTGGTGCACCTTCTTGATATAGGCAGCAATGTCCTTCTCTATGTTGTACTTCTCCATAGCCTGCGTGGCACAGTCAACGGCATCCTGTTGCATGTCCTCAGACATGTCTGCGTTCTTGATCACTGCCTTCCGGTCAGACATCGTGACACTGCAGAAGAAGCAGAGAGGTCAAACTGACAACCCCATGCTCTAAGCAATGAACATTAGCAGCTGAGGGTGGAGCCTCAGTGGGGGAACAGAGTACAGAAGGTGATGACAACAGAAAACACAGACATGAGGCATTATTAGAAGAGGGAGGTCCTAAGCTTTTAGCAAAGACCTGGTCCCCAAACCTGAGAAATACAAGGTAGATAAGAAAAAAATACATAATAAGCCATCAATTTTTATCACTTGTAAAACAAGGTTTTTCCAACTCTAAATTTATCTCTGATATTTTAAATAGCACCAATTGCCAAGATATTACAATATATCACCTACTAGCTGTGTCCTTGGGCAAGTTACCCTTTGTGCTTTCATACCATCATCTTGAAATGGAGACTTCAGGGTTACTGAGGGCAAACCAGGTGGCATTAACACCTGAACACTACAAGCCCTTGATTTAATGACCATTATTGCATCATTGGTAACACAGTGGAAAGAAGATGGACTAGAATCAGTAGGCCTGACTTCTGGTCCTGACTATGAACTCTTGTAGTCTTGGACAAGTCACTCAGCCTTACTGCATTCATTACTTCCATTTTAGCAATGAAGATAGCTCTCTATCAGGGGTTGTTGTAAGGATTAAGGCTCTATGAGAACATCTGCAAACAAGGAGTGTACACTGGGGTCTGTTGGCCAGATTCAGCCCACCACCTGTTTCTGTAAAGTTTTACAGAACAGTCAACAATGGCAGAGTTGAGTAGTTGCAAGACAATGCAAGGCCTGTAAAGCCTAAAATATTTACTATCTGGCCTTTCACAGAAAAAGGTTGTCAGTGCCCAGCAGTGACAGAGATAACAAAAGGTGAGGAATTATTTTAACAGCCCCGTTTCCTATCCCTGCTATCTAAGCCTTGGCATTCACATCCTACAGCAACCAGAATTCTGGGGTAGACCTTGCATGGTCCGTTCCTGGGATCACAGGAATCCCAAGAAGGCTGGTCAGAACCTGCCTGGCAGTCTATAGCATGTGAGTGCTTTGCGTAAACAGAAGAGATGAGCTGCAAAAACCAATCCTCTGTCCTTGACCACAGTCCCATCACACTGATCCCCCATACCCCCCAAAAAAAGAGGACTCTGTCACCCAGCCCAGTAGACAAAAGATGTCGTCATTCCAGCCCTGTCGGATATTAAGGCTACACAGGAGGCCTCCCTGCTCAAGGAGAGATCCCTGGTATCATTCCAGGCCACCCTGATCTCTGCGTCCACACTAGCCTGTGTGCTGGGTGGACTGAAAGGGAAGCAGAACTCATGATTACTCCTTTAGCCTGCACCAGATGCAAAGGAAGCATACATGCCAGCTGCCAGCCACACAGCCCTTGACTGCACCCAAGGCACCTGAAACTAAACGGTGGGTTCTATTTCAGCAGAGACTGGAAGAGGAAAGGGTTAGCGGACCAGCAAAATCCGACCCCACACCCTTCCAGGAAAAGTCAGAGCTTCAAGGAGTATGTGAGCACCAGCAGGTGCTGAGGAAAAGGTCAGGAGAACGCTGTTCAAGGCCTGACTAGCTAGCTACGTGACCTTGGGCAAAGCAACATTCTTCATTTTAAAAACCCATGGCTGAAATAAGATAAACGGGGAAACTTCAGTGAGTTTGAACAGATATACAACAGCAAAAGAGGAATAATGTTCTGATTATTACAAGGCTCTTTGTATTTGAAGAAAACTAGTGTCACCTGGTGGCCTATTCCAGGTTACCACTCAGAAGGGGGGCACTGTTTACAAACGCAAGGGTGGGGGTGGGGCCCGGTTAGAGACTGTGAAGTTAAAGCATGAAATTGGCACCGGTTTTCCCAGCAAGCTCACCTGCTCCACCGCCTCATCCCCAAAGTCCAAAGGAACAACTTTGTCACAGTAACTAAAAGCCACCTTACTCTCTAGTAGCAGAGAGCCTGAGGTTACATAACATCGGTCTTGTGACTACAATGCTACGATTCTTCACCCCTGGCCCCCCAGGCGTCTGAAGGGTGAGGCCTAGCCCCAACCTGCCCTGTCCAAGGTGCCAGTGAGAAAAGGATAAGGTGGTGCCCGGCCTACCCACCTCCCTCCTGGGACAAAAAAGCAAGGAACCTGGGCCTCCGGCAGAAAGATGACCAGAAGGCCCCAGGCGAGCTCCTCAGTTAAAAGCCAGGGGCTCTTTGGAAAAGCGAAGAGGGCACTCCAAGACAGCTCTCCATTCCCTATCCCCGGTTTTGCGACAGGAAAGGCCAAGTCTCCGAAAGACCTGGACTACCCTCCCCAGCCCCCAACACACACAAATGCTGGTATTCCCTCCCCTGAGATCTCCAAGGGGGCTTATCCCTCCACCACGGCATCCTCCGGAGAGCTGCGGCCCCCAAAGGCCAGCACCTCGGGCATGAGAAAGCATCCTCCCCCCAACCTCCGCCCCGGCGGGTCAGCCGCCCTCCCCCGCCCGGCCTGGAGCAGCGCCGGAGTGACTGGGCGTCCTCGCTGCAGGAAGGACGCCCCAGAGGGTGGCGGCGGCAGGAGGCGCCGCGTCACGCCCGAGCCCTCTCCACCCCCTCTCCCTCGGCCCCGAACACCAGAGGCCTCCACGCAGCGCAGGGAGACTCCCGGCAGTGCGGGGCGGGGGGGGGGGGGGGGTGCGCGGGGAGGAGGCGGGGAGCCGCACCTCCGCAGCCCGGGGCCTCCGGCCGCGCCCGAGGGTCGCGAGGGCACAGGGTGGCGCAGCCCTGGGAAGGAGGGGCGCCGAGGGCGTCGCGCCGAGGCCAGCTCTGCTCCGGGCCTCGGGGCTGGGCCCCGCGCGTGGGGCTGCACGCGACGGGCGCGGGCCGCCGCCCGGGGGACGCCCCCACCGACCGCTCACCTTCACGGAGGCTAGTCCGCGCGGGGCCCCGGGGGAGCAGCGATGGCCTGAGGCAGGGCGCGGGCAGGGGCGGTGTCCCCTCGGCTCCTCCTGCAGCAGCAGCAGCCGCCGCCGCGGTCTCCGGTCCCGCGGCCCCGGGCCGATCGCTCGCCGCCGCCGTCCGCCCTTCGAGCTTCCCCGGCCGCCCGCGCTCCGCCTCGCGCCCGCCGGCCCGCCCGCCTGCTCCTCGCTGGCGCCTCGCTGCTCCGCTCCGCTCTGCCGCTGAGCACGGCCGACGCGCGGCCCCCGCTGAAATAGCGCCCCGCCCCCGCCCCCCCGCCGCGCGCGCCGCCGTCCGCGCTCTCCATTGGCTGCGCCCGCCCGGCCCCGCACTGCGGGCTTCTCCCCGCGCCGCTCTCGCCCCACATCTTGTTTCCTCCCACAATGCCCCGGGGCGGAGGGAGGGGGAGCGGGGAAGGGTGGGGGGAGGGAGATGGGGCCTTAAGAAGAGAAAGAAGAATGCAGACCCCTCCACCGAGGGCTAGGAGGCAGGCCTGAAAAGGAACAAGGAGGCGAGGCTTAGAGAGAGGGAGGGGTGTAAAGACCCCAATGCCAAGAAGAATAAAGGGAGAGAGAGGGATGGAGATTTCAGACCCTGGGAGCAGATGGGGAAGGGGTAGAGATCCTAACCTGAGGAAGAGGAAGGGAAAGGAGGTGAAGTCATCAGCCTCAGAGGGAAAGACAGGACACCCCTTCCCCCGCCCAGATCTGTAGGAAGGAGAGGAACAGCCAGCTCTACGGAGAGGTAAAGGCATAAACAGCCCCAGGGCTCCCCTTCCCTTAAATTCAGGAAAAGTCCCTTCCCCACAGCAGCTCAGCCTTTGTTCCCGAGTCTCAAGGCCACAGGACCTCAACTCCCAGCTGGAGCCCCAGCTGCTGTTTATCATCAAGAGCAATATGGACGCAGACCCTAAGCTCAGTTGTGTGAAGGGAGGTTGGTCTTTGGCACGCAGGCTCCTGGGGTAGAGGTGAGAGGAAGCCATTTCTGGTCGGTCAAGACCTGACAGTGCATAGAACCCCCGAGAGGAGCGAACCGTAGTCTGGCAGAGCTGTGAGGAAACTTAAAAGTCAGCCCATCCATATTCCTCACCTTATAGAGGAGAGAACCAAAGCACAGAGGGGGCCGAGCCCTCCCCAGATCACCACAGGTCAGGCCTGGTTCTGGGCTTCTAGGCTGAAAAGTGGTGCTTCTAGGCAGCGGCCCCTCTGGTGGCTGAAGAAGCTCTCTGTGGGAGTGTGTGTAAATGCCTGTGAACTTTGGGAGAGAGGGCCTGCCCTCCACTCTACCCCACACACCTCCAGAGAACAGGATAAGTCTGCCTTTATCTTCCCCTCTGTTTCACAAAGGAATTGTCTACCTAAGGGGGTGGTGAGATTCTTTATAAGGAGCCACGCATTTGGGCCACACAGTGAGGATTAAGAAGCTCCCCTTCCCATCATTTTCCCTTCACTGCCCCAAACTTTGGTCAGGAAGTCGGACTTGCTCTGGCCGTGGTCTGCTCTGGTGTGGAGCATTATAATTTAATATTCATTATGTGTCGGGGGAAACCTGGAAAATCATGCCCTCCCGTTTCTGCTTTCCACAGCTCTGTCATCTCCCAGCCTCAGTTGGCATTCCAGAGAAACAGACAAGGCCTGATGTATCCCCTCACACCCAGGGTATTCTGATGTCAGCCTCTGTGTGAATGAATGGGGGGCGGGGCACATGTGGGTGAGAGGGAAGAGATGAAGGATACTTGATCGCCTTAAGGCTGTGGAGAGCTGATTTCATGGACTACTGGGAAGAGAACTTGTACCCTCTTTCTCCAGTGGTCATTAGCTTCCAGCCCCTTCTATGGCCTGAAGGTCAGAACTGCCATGTATGGTTGTGCAGGTTGTTCACTATACAATGACGTTCAGCCTAAAGAGCAAGTGGGGGCTAAAATATAGCCTGCACTTCACTTGCTAAGCTGTGTGCCCTGGTACAGGCCAGTGTTCACCCAAAAGACGCATACTTTTTTTTCAAGTGTGCATGAAGGTGACTGAACTAGTGGTGGCCCTTCCAAGGCCATACTGCTGGCATATAAATCCTCCCTCTCCCTGGCCCCATTGCCTAGAGTAGCAAGTGTTTGGTCATTTCCAGTCCTGGGAGATGGTGGGGTGGACACCAGAGAACTTCAACTCACAGGAGTCAGAACGAAGGCTTTGACTTTTAAGAAATGTGGGTATCAGCGTGTGTGTGAAATATGTGTGAGAAAGACTTAAGGCTCTGGGATGTCAGGAAGACTTGCTAATAATAGTATGGTTTATAGATAATAATATTTATAGAGCCCTCACTCTGTGCCGGGCTCTAGTCTAATTGTTTTCAATGCATTGTTGCATTTAAATCTGGAACAATCGCAGTGAATAAGTATTACTATCTTCCTGTTCAGATGTGGAAACTGCCTCTTAGAGAAGTTCAGTAACTTGCCCAGGATTACCTTGCTTTTGTCAATGCAGGCGTCAGCCCCAGGCTCTCTGTTCCCTGGGCCTCTACTCTTAGCCATTCCTCTATCCCACCTCCTAACAGAGAAAGGAAAAAAGTGTAAACCGGGGGGTTGGCTCTCTACCTGAATTATACCAGCATCTTGTAAACTTACCTGATTCTGAAGCCCTTTTTGATCCAAACATTTATTAACCTCTCCAGGAACTACTATTCCACAGGACACAGTTAGGGAAACGTGCTATAGTAATTACGGCTATTTATGTGAAATGCTTACTGTTTAGGGTAATCACTCTGCAACGTAATAACTGTTGTCATTAATATGTCGGCTTAACTTGGCAGACCTTTTTATTTGATGCCACTACACACCCGTGATTGCCCAGTTATCTGTTGCCCAGATGGCAGAACCATGTCTTCAGATTTAAAAATCAGAGGGAACTTTCGTTCTTGTCTTCTCTGCAGGCTCCTTACCCTCCCCCTCCTTCTTTATTTTTTTTTTATTTTTTTTTTCTTTTTTAAAGATTTTATTTATTTATTTAAGACAGAGAGAATGAGAGAGAGAGCACATGAGAGGGGGGAGGGTCAGAGGGAGAAGCAGACTCCCTGCAGAGCAGGGAGCCCGATGCGGGACTCGATCCCGGGACTCCAGGATCATGACCTGAGCTGAAGGCAGTCGCTTAACCAACTGAGCCACCTAGGCGCCCCCCCCCTCCTTCTTTAAACTGAGAGTTCCCCAGGGCACTGTGCTTTGGTGACTGTTCAACTTGAGTAGTTTCATCCACATTCATGGTTTTTTACCATAATCTGAGTCCTGATGGCTCCCCCTAATTCTCAGCGCTCTTTACTGTGGGTGTCCCACAGACTCCTCAGACTCTTCAGGTACATGCGTATAAAGCCTGGTCATTAGGAGCATTGGCCCTGGAGCCAGAATGCCTGGATTTAAACCTCTTTCCACCACTCTACCAGCTGTGCAGAACTGGTCAAGCTATTCATCATCTCAAAATTTCATTTTCCTCATGTATAAATCAAGAATAATACCTATTTCATAGTTATGACAAGATGCATTAAAAACTCTTGGCATGATGCCTGGTCCACAGAAGTGATTAATAAACGTTAGCTATCATCAACATTTCTTTTCCAGACTTGTTTCCCTTCCTTGTATTTCTTACCTCAGTTCATGGCCCCATTATCCACCCAGGGACCAAGTCAAAAACCTGTGAACCCCCTCACCCACCCCATGCCTGTCATCACTCAGCTCTTGACTATTTTTCCAGCCCCCATCCCCTTTCATTGTGAATACCCTGCATGGGGAACTCATCATCTCTTCTAGTTGGTTCCCGGCCTGCAATCCTGGCGGCTCCTCCCCAGTCCACACCAGAGTGATCTATCTAAAATGCAAATCTCCCAGGCACTTCCCTCTTCTCTGCTCAGAAAAAAAAAAGACTGCTCTTTCCCATAACTTACCTCCCCCATCTCACCCTCCACATCTCCCCACTCCACCTTCTCTCCCCACACTTCCCATCTCCCTCTTTGTGCTCTAGTAACACCAGCTACTGCCTGTGGTTTCCCCACACCCAGATTCCACACCTTTGTTCATGTGGTTCCCTTGCCTGTGTGGTTTGTGGCTTTCTTTGCTGGCTGACTCCTTGGTTTGAGTGTCCTCTCTGAAGCCTGCCTGAATCCCAGGTGTTCATCACTAACCACCTTCTAGTAAACTTGTGAGGCTTAAGTTTGTCTGTACTTCCTTGCAGACAGGGATTACATCTTATTTATGTGTGGGCTGTAGAACCTAGCACAGTTCTCGGAACATGGGAAGTTCTCTGTCAGTATTGGTTATCAGGGTAGGACCTGTGGGACTCCCACAGTGGAGAGGTCAGGACTTAGGGGGTCACCAGGGCCCACATGGTGATAAAAACCATGAATGTGGATGGAACTACTACATGGATGAAAAATATGAATTAGGACACTTCATCCCTTCCTCCACCCAAAGAACCGCGTTAGGGTTCTCCTGTCCCTTTCTCTAGAACCAGCAACACCTGCTATTTACACTGGGGCCTTCCTGCCCAGAACAAGTTGCTAGCTAAGGTAAATCATTGTCAGTGCTAGGAATGCCCAGGCCTGACTTGTGAATGGTTTTCCTCCTTATACTACCTGCTGGGTAGTTGGCTGATAATCCCGACCCTTACAGGTAAAGACAATCAAAGGCTCTCCACCCCAGTTGACCGGGTCACCCAGAAGAAAGCATGGCAATGACAAAAGTCATTTCACCAAGCCCTTCAGCTGTTGGCTTGCTTCAAAGACTCCAAAAAGATGGAGAAGGGTGGGAATATACCTGTGTCATATACCCTGACACTTGGTGAATGCAAACCCTGGTGCCAGTCCCCTCTGCCAAGTCCCCAGTGGGGGGAAAAAAAAAAACAAAGGAAGAAAGCAATATGACAAGAACTACTGGATCTGTCCCGATTCCTCACTGATTTCTTGAGTGGCCTTGCAAAACATACTTTCCTAGGCAAACATTTACCAAGCCCTAAATATCACCCTTCCTCCTTCCCAAGTGCCCTGAAACCTGGAGGAGCCAGTCAAGGTCAACAATGTGCCTGAGAACTAGTGAGATGAGTCAGAGAAGTCCTGAGCCCAGTTTGGCTCTGGTCAAATCATTTCATTTATCAGAATCTGGATTTCTTCATCTAGAAAATGTAGGACTGGATAATCGATAAGGTCCCTATCAGCCCCCAAATCTATGATTCTCTGATTTCAATACCCCATCACAAATGATACTTTCCCTGTGAGTCAGGGAAATTTCTCTACCGGTAGCCAAGATTAAATGCCCTCTTTTCTGATCCTTCTCTCTGATCCACTTAGAATTCAGAGAGCATTTCTCTGCACTCCCATCATCCAACAAAGTTGGGATATCATTCTGTTCAGCTGTGTATTCCTCTCAACTAACAAAGTGCCTTGACATAGTTAAGATTCAATGAATGTTTGAGTTTCAATTAAAATATTAAAGCAAGTGGTCATCAAGAAAGAACCAAAGAGAAGATGTTCCAATGCAAATAGGGGTTTCTAGATCATGGCTCCTCCTAATTTAAGAGTCCTCTTCCTTCACTGTCTGCACAATCCTGAGGAACCCTGCCTCTGCCATAGGAGAACCAAGACAATAATATAGAATTTTTCAGTCCTTGTCCAAAAGATCAAGTTAGGGTTCTTGGGTGCAGGAAACATCTGAAGAAAAAAACAGTACCAGAATAGCTCCCCCTGACTCCAGGGAACAGGAACCATGGAATGGTTTCCTCAGGGCATCCCAGTGGGGCAAATCACTGGCATTTTCCTTGAGTCACCCAACTGTCGATTCAAATTCCCAAAAAAGGGCATCTGACTGGACAGACTGGGTCACAGGTCCACTTTTTTGGCCATGGAAGTGAAGAGCAGCCTGAGAGACCTAAGATCAAGGGGGGAATATCTGACAGAAGGAAAATCCACATGAAGTTACAAGAAGCAAGAGAGTGGGTGCTGGGCAGGCAGAAACACAGATGTCTACTCTTGGAGAGCCTCCAGAGTGGGAGGCGAGATTATTTATGAGGGAGATCCTTGTCCCCACTGTCATAAAAACAAACACTAAGCTCTCTCACCCTCAGTCCCACAGAGTGAGGTGGGGAATGGTGAAGGGGGGTCCTAATAAATGAGGTCTGTACAACTTTGCCTTCCTCTCTGAGAACAATTTTGAAGAAAAACTTTGCCTTGTTTGACATATTGCAGTATATTCCAGTTGGCAAAAACTTAAAAAAAAAATCTTCTTGCTAGGAAATGGAGGCCCACCTTACATTTCAACGTAATAAGTTCTATTTTTACATATATAGCAGCTTTACTGAGATATAGTTCCCATACCATAAAATCCACCTTTCTAAAGTTCACGATTCAGTGGTTTTTAATATTCACAGAGCTGTGCAACCATCACCACTGTCTAAATTTAGAACATTTTCACCACTCCAAAAAGAAACCCTGTATTCATTGGCAGTCACTCCCCCATTTCCCCCTAGTTCCCACTAATCTACTTTCTGTTTCTGTAGATCTGCCTATTGTGGACATTTCGTAGAAATTGAATCATAAAATATATGGTCTTTTATGACTCTTTTAGTTCAATTAGTGTAATGTTTTCCAATCTCATCCATGTTATTGCATGAATTTGTACTTCATTCCTTTTTATGGCTGGTTAATGTTCCACCGTATAAGCACACCACATTTTGATTTTCCATTCATCAGTTGATGGACATTTGGGTTGTTTCCTGTTAGAGATAATGCCTTTATAAGCATTCTTGCACAAGTTTTTGTGTGGATATATGCCTCCAATTCTCTTGGATATATGCCCAGGTGTGGAATTGCTGGGTTTTGTAAGAACTCTATGCTCAACCTTTTGAGGAGTGGTCAGACTATTTTCTAAAACAGCTGTCTCATTTTACATTCCTACCAGCAGCATATGAGGGTTGTGATTTCTCCACATTCTCACCAACACCTGTTATTGTCTTCTATATTGTAACTATCTAGTGGGATGAAACAATACCCAACTGTAGCTTTCATTTGTGTTTCCTTAGCGGTTAATGACCTTGAGCATCTTTTCATGTAATTGGCAGTGTGTATGTTTTCTTTGGAGAAATGTCTGTTCAGATCTTTTCCCCTTTTTTAAATTAGCTTGTCTTTTTTTTTTTAAGAGTGTATTTATTTATTTGTCAGAGAGAATGAGAGAGAGAAGAGAGAGCACAGGCAGGGGGAGCGGCAGGCAGAGGGAGAAGCAGGCTCCCCGCTGAGCAAGGAGCCCAATGCAGGACTTGATCCCAGCACGTTGGGATCATGACCTGGACTGAAGGCAGATGCTTAACCAACTGAGACACCCAGGCATCCCAGTTATTTGTCTTTTTATTATTGAGTTGTAAGAGTTCTTTATAGACCCTAGACACTAGACCCTCACCAGAGATATGGCTTACAATTTTTTTCCATTCTGTGGATCGTATTTTCATTTTCTTGATGGTGACCTTTGAGGCCCAAAAGTTTTTAATTTTGATGAAGACCAATTTGTCAAATTTTTTGTCCCTTGTGCTTTTGCTGTCATTCCAAGAAATGATTGCCTAATCCAAGATCACAAAGATTTACTTCTATGTTTTCTTCTAAGAGTTTAACTCTTTCTAAATGAACCTTTTTGAGTCAATTTTTCTGTATGGTGTGAGGTAGGGTCTAACTTCATTGTTTTTCTTATGGATAGCCAATTGTCCCACATCTTTAGCTGAAAAGGCTGTTCTTTCACCACTAAATTGTCTTGACACCCTTATAAGATCAATTGACCATAAATATGTTTCTTTTTGGACTGCCAGTTCTATTCCATTGATCTGTCTATCCTTATGGCAGTACAACACGAACTGTCTTCATTACTATAGTTTAATAAGGTGTGAAATCTGGAAGTGTGAGTCCTCCAAATTTGCTCTTCTTTTTCAAGATTCTTTGTCTAATCTGGGTCCCTTGCATTTCCATATGACTTTTAGGACCAGCTTCCCAATTTCTGTAAAAAAAAAAAAGCTAGCTGTGGGACATCTGGTTGGCTCAGTCAGTTAAGCGTCTGACTTCGGCTCAGGTCATGATCTTGGGGTACTGGGGTCTCAGCGGGAAGTCTGCTTGCCCTCTCCCTCTGCCCCTCCCCCTGCTTGTGCATGCGCTCTCTCTCTCTCAAATAAATAAAATCTTAAGATGCCATTTGCAACGACGTGGATGGAACTGGAGGGTATTATGCTGAGCGAAATAAGTCAAACAGAGAAAGACATGTATCATATGACCTCACTGATATGAGGAATTCTTAATCGCAGGAAACAAACTGAGGGTTGCTGGAGTGGGGGGTGGGGTGGGAGGGATGGGGTGACTGGGTGATAGACACTGGGGAGGGTATATGCTCTGGTAAGCGCTGTGAATTGTGCAAGACTGTTGAATCTCAGATCTGTACCTCTGAAACAAATAATGCAATATATGTTAAGGAAAAAAAAAAAAAGAAGAAGAAGATAGCAGGAGGGGAAGAAAGAAGGGGGGAAATCGGAGGGGTAGACAAACCATGAGAGACGATGGACTCTGAAAAACAAACTGAGGGTTCTAGAGGGGAGGGGGGTGGGAGGATGGGTTAGCCTGGTGGTGGGTATTGAGGAGGGCAGGTTCTGCATGGAGCACTGGGTGTTATGCACAAACAATGAATCATGGAACACTACATCTGAAACCAATGATGTAATGTATGGGGATTAACATAACAAAAAAAATCTTCAAAAAAAAAAACAAACGCATGGTGTCAGCCACAAAAATAAATAAATAAATAAATAAATAAATAAATAAATAAATAAATAAATAAAATCTTAAGAAAAACAAAAAAACTATGGAACCAGAAAAGACCCTGAATAGCCAAAGTAATGTTGAAAAGAAAATCAAAGCTGGAGGCATCACAATTCTGGACTTCAAGTTGTATTGCAAGGCTGTAATCATCAAGGTAGTATGGTACCGGGGCGCCTGGGTGGCCCAGTCGTTAAGCGTCTGCCTTCGGCTCAGGTCATGATCCCAGGGTCCTGGGATCGAGCCCTGCATCGGGCTCCCTGCTCAGCGGGAAGCCTGCTTCTCCCTCTCCCACTCCCCCTGCTTGTGTTCCCTCTTTCACTATCTTTCTCTGTCAAATAAGCAAATAAAATCTTAAAAAAAAAAAAAAGATAGTATGGTACTGGCACAAAAACAGACATATAGATCAGTGGAACAGAACAGAGAACCCAGAAATGGACCCTTAACTCTATGGTCAACTAATCTTCAACGAAGCAGGAAAGAATATCCAATGGAGAAAAGACAGTCTCTTTAACAAATGGTATTAGGAAAGCTAGACAGCCACATGCAGAGTGAAATTGGACCACTTTCTTACACCATACACACACAAAAAAATTCAAAATGGATGAAAGACCTAAATGTGAGACAGAAAACCTTCAAAATACTAGAGAACACAGGCAGGAACCTCTCTGACCTTGGCCACAGCAACTTCTTGCTAGACACATCTCCAAGGGCAAGGGAAACAAAAGCAAAAATGAACTATTGGTACTTCATCAGGATAAAAAGCTTCTGCACAGCGAGGAAACAATCAACAAAACTAAAGAGCAACCTATGGAATGGAAGAAGATATTCACAAATGACATATCAGATAAAGTACTAGTATCCAAAATCTATAAAAAACTTAGCAGGGGCACCTGGGTGTCAGTTGGTTGAGCGTCTGCTTTCAGCTTGGGTCATAATCCCAGGGTCCTGGGATTGAGCCCCATAGCTTTCTGCTCAGCGGGGAGCCTGCTTCTCCCTCTCCCTCTGCCTGCCGCTCCCCCTGCTTGTGTGTGCTCTCTCTCATTCTCTCTGTCAAATAAATAAATAAAATATTAAAAAAAAAAAAGAACTTATCAAACTCAACACCCAAAAAACAAAAAATCCAGGCAAGAAATGGGCAGAAGACATGAATGGACGTTTCTCCAAAGAAGACATACAAATGGCTAACATATGCATGAAAAAATGCTCAACATCACTCGGCATCAGGGAAATACAAATCAAAACCACAGCAAGATGCCACCTCACACTGGTCAGAATGGCTAAAATTAACAAGTCAGGAAACAACAGATGTTGGTGAGGATGTGGAGAAAGAGGAAGCCTCTTACACTATCAGTGGGAATGCAAACTGGTACAGCCACTCTGGAAAACAGTATGGAGTTTCCTCAAAAAGTTAAAAATAGGGGCATCTGGGTGGCTCAGTCATTAAGTGTCTGCCTTCGGCTCAGGTCATGATCCCAGGGTCCTGGGATCGAGCCCCGTGTCGGCCTCCCTGCTCAGCGGGAAGCCTGTTTCTCCCTCTCCCACTCCCCCTGCTTGTGTTCCCTCTCTCGCTGTGTCTCTCTCTGTCAAATAAATAAATAAAATCGTTTAAAAAAAAAAAAAGTTAAAAATAGAACCACCCTCCGACCCAGCAATTGCACTACTAGGTATTTATCCAAAGGATACAAAAATAGTGATTTGAAAGGGCACATGCACCCCAATGTTTATAGCAGCAATGTCCACAATAGCCAAATTATTGAAAGAGCCCAGATGTCCATCAACAGATGAATGGATAAAGAAAATGTGGTGTATGTATACAGTGGAATATTACTCAGCCATCAAAAGAATGAAATTTTGCCATTTGCAATGACATGGATGGAACTAGAGGGCATTATGCTAAGTGAAGTAAGTCAGAAAAAGATAAATACCATATGATTTCAATCATATATGGAATTTAAGAAACAAAACAGATGAACATAGGGGAAGGCAAGGAAAAATAAAATAAGATGAAAACAGGGAGGCAAACCATAAGAGACTCTTAACTGTAGGGAACAAACTGAGGGTTTCTGGAGGGGAGGTGGTTGGGGGAATGGGGTAACTGGGTGATGGGCATTAAGGAGGGCACTTGATGTAATAAGCACTGGGTGTTATATGCAACTGATGAATCACTCAATTCTACCCCTGAAACTAATAATACACTATATGTTAACTAAATTGAATTTATTTTTTTGAACATTTAACATATTTAATTTTAATTCCAGTATAGTTAGCATACAGTGTTATATTAGTTTCAGGTGTATAATATAATGATTCAACAATTCCATCCATCACCAGTGCTCATCATAAGTGCACTCCCTACTCCGCATTACCTATTTTGCCCATCCTCCCTCCAGCTCCCCTCTGGTAACCCCCAGTTTGTTCTCTATAGTTAAGAGTCTGTTTCTTGGTTTGCCTCTCTCTCTTTTTTTCCTTTGCTTGTTTGTTTCGTTTCTTAAATTCCACACATGAGTGAAATCATGTGAAATCATATGGTACCTGTCCTCTGACTGACTTATTTCACCCAGGATTATACTCTCTAGCTCCATCCATGTCATTGCAAATGGCAAGATTTCACTCCTTTTTATAGCTGAACAATGCTCCATTGTATAAACATACCACATCTTCTTTATCCATTCATCTATAGATGGACACTTGGGCTGCTTCCATAATTTGGCTATTGTTAATAATGCTGCTATAAACATTGGGGTGCATGTATCTCTTTGAATTTGTATTTTTGTATTTTTTATAAAGATTTTATTTATTTATTTTAGAGAGAGCATGAGTGACTAAATTGAATTTAAATTAAAAAGAAATTTTTTTAAAGCCAGCTTTAAATATATCTATTGATATCTATCTTTTGATAGAGATTATGTTGAATCATAGATCAATTTGAGGAGTATTGTTATCTTAACAATATATTAAGATAATTAAGATAATATTAACATGTTCTGATCCATGAACATGGGATTCCTTTCCATCTATTTAGGTCTTCTTTAATTTCTTCTAATAATGTGTTGTAATTTTCAGTGTACTTATCTTTCACTTCTTTTGGTAAATATATTCCTAAGTATTTCATTCTTTTCTTAATGTTATTATAAACTGAATTGTTTTCTTTATTTCATGTTCAGGTTGTTCATTGCTAGTGTATAGAAATATTATTGATTTTTGTATATTGTATTTTGGGGTTTGGGTTTTTTTTTTTTCTTTTAAGATTTTACTTATTTATTTGACAGAGAGAGAGATAGAGCACAAGCAGGCAGAGCGGCAGGCAGAGGCAGAGGGAGAGAGAGAAGCAGGCCCCCAGCCAAGTGGGGAGCCTGACATGGGGCTTGACCTGGGATCATGGCCCAAGCTGAAGGCAGACACCCAACTGACTGAGTCACCCAGGCACCCCATTTTTGTATATTGTATTTTGTATTCTGCAACCTTGCTGATCTTATTCATTAATTTCTAATAGTCTGTGTGTATGTTCATGTGAATTCAGAATTTTCTCTATACAAGATCAAATCACATATGAACAGATAATTTTACTTCTTCCTGTCTAATTGGGGTGCTCTTATTCTGTTTTCTTGCCTAATTGCCCTTGCTAGAACCTTCAGTATACTGTTGAATAGAGTTGGTGAGAGCAGACATCCTTGTCTTATTTCTAATCTTAGGGGTAAAGCTTTCAGTCTTTCAACACTAAGTTTAATGCTAGATGTGGAATTTTTGTAGATGTTCTTTATCAAGTTGAGGAAGTTCACTTCTGTTCCTGGTTTGTTGAATTTTTTTTTTCACGAAAGGGTGTTGGACTTTTTCAAATACTTGTTCTCCATCTATTGAGTTGATCATGTGGTTTTGTTACAATACAAATACAATACAAATACAATCTTGTATTACATTGGTTTTCAAGTATTAAACTGATCTTGCATTCCTGGAATAAGTCCCACTTGGATATGTATAATCCTTTTTATATGTTGCTAGGTTTGTTCTGCTAGCATTTTGTTGAGGATGCTAGCATCTATATTCATAAGCAATATTGATATATAGTTTTCTTTTGATGTCTTTGTCTAGTTTTGGCATCTAGATAATACTGGACTGCTTTGGAAAGTATTCCCTACTATACTATTTTTTTGGAAGAGTGTGAAGGGTGGATATTATTCTTTAAACACTTCGTAGGATTCAGTAAAGCCTTTTAGGCTTAAATTTTTGTTTGTGGGATGTTTTAAAAATACCACAGCAACCTACTTCTTTTAGGTCTATTCAGATTATCTATTTCTTGAAGTAGTTTCAGTAGTTTGTCTCTTTCTAAGGATTTGTCCGTTTTATCTAGGTCACCTAATCTGATAGCATGTAGTTATTCATGGTATTCCTTTATAATTTTTTTTATTTCTTTAAGATCTGTAGTAATGTCCCTTCTTTCATTCCTGATTTTAGTAACAGTCTTCTCTTTTTTTCTTGGTCAGTCTAGCTAGAGATTTGTCAACTTTGTTCATCTCTTCAAAGTACCAGCTTTTATTGCATTAATTTTTCTCTTCCTTTTCTAACAATAAGGTGGTTCTCGAGCACTCAGATGATACAAGCTGCTTGGGTCAGGGGAAGCTCAGACTGTGACTATTTCTTTGAGCAGCTGGATTCAGACTCAGCTGCTTATCTATTTCCGTCTAAATCGGGGGTCTCTCTATTTCAGTGTCTCCCTCACCCCCATAATCCCTGCAGTGATGTGACAAAGAAGACAGAAACCACACTATTACTTGGGGGCTATGAGAGACAAAATTCCATGAAATCCACAAACATTTCTTTTTTTTTTTTTTTAAAGACTTTATTTATTTGACAGAGAAAGACACAGCGAGAGAAGGAACACAAACGGGGAGTGGGAGAGGGAGAAGCAGACTCCCCGCCGAGCAGGGAGCCCGATGCGGAACTCGATCCCGGGACTCCAGGATCATGACCTGAGCCGAAGGCAGTCGCCCAACCAACTGAGCCACCCAGGCGCCCTCCACAAACATTTCTTAAACAAGCTCTCTGGAAGGGGGACGGGGATGCGTATCCAGGAGCAGCTTCAGCTCTAAGCTCACAGCCTAGTTGGGGAGACACACATGTACACAACCAACGTGACCCCAGGCTAAACTACAATGAAGGCTGTGATCGAGAGTGAGCAAATGCCCAACGGAGGACACGGGGTTGGAGGGCAATCAATCTATCTAGAAGAATCAGGGAACGGAGGAGTTGTCATTTGAGGTAAGTCTTGAAGTATGGTAGGATTTGAAGAAAAAAAGACAAAGAAGGGAGGGGAGGTTCTTCAGTCAGAGAGAAGCTCACAAGCTAAGGCAGGGAATGGTAGAAAGTCAGGCCTGCCAGGAGCACAGCGTTCTGGAGAAGGAAAGAGTCTGGACAGAAAAGCTAGGGCCAGACTTTGGAGGTGGTTAAAGGATGTGCTGTGGAGCTAGAACTTTATCCTTAAGAAACCTGGAGCCCACCGCAGGGCACTGAGCAGGAGGATGACATGACCAGCCTTTCCAGCCTTTGTTGGAACTTGGGGCTGTAAGAGAAACCTAAGTTGGTTTACTCAGGCTGTCTGGTGCCATCCATACCTACAGAAGCAAGCAGAGCCAGCTGCCTTTACCACTGTTGATCACACCCTGCTTGGGCCTCCCCCCCTCCCTAAGCTTCATATCACAGCACTTGCCTGATTACCTCCTACAACCCCGGCTGCTGCTTCTCAGTCTCCTTAGCAGGCTCCTCTTCCTCTGCACATCTTGTGTTGGTGTTCCTCAGAGTTCTGTTCTAGATGCTTTTCTCTTCTCACTGGACCACTTTCCCTTGGAGATCTTGTATGTTGCCATGGCTTCAATGACCACCTATGGACTGGGAAATCCCAAATCTATGTGTAACTTTCTCAGACCTCTCTCCTAATTTAGACCCATCAGATCTACCTATCCATTGGACATCTCCATTTAGCTGCTGTGTTCTTTAAAATTAGATCCAGATGTGAGTAGAAGGAAAACCCCAAGTAAAATGGCCCAAACAAAATAAGAGTTTATGTCTCTTTCAAAAGAGTCTAGAGGTATTAAGTCCAGGCCTGGTATGGCAGCCTGGGAGTCATATCTCTGAAATCTGTCCCTTTGTCTCTATCCCCAAGCCACCATTCTCCTCCAGGTTAACTGCAACAGCTCTGTTCTTGCTCCTCTCAAATGCATTCTCACCATCTACACTGTCCAACATGGTAGCCACTAGACACATGGTGCTATTGAACACTCGAAACATGGCTCGTCCAAATTGAGATGCACTGTAAGTGTAAAATACACACTGGATTGTGAAGGCTTAATATGAAAAAAAGTGTAAAATATCTTAAGATTTCTCTATTGATTATATGTTAAATGATAGTATTTTTATATATTAAACAAAATATATTATTTCTAAATTTTTTACCTGTTTCTTTTTACATTTCTAATGTGGCAACTAGAAAATTTTAAAATACATATGTGGCTCACATTTGTGGCTCTCATCACATTTCCACTGAAGAGCACTGCTCCACATAAGACCAAAATGAATCTTTCTAAAACACAAATTTGAACAAGTCACACATCTTCTTAAATCCTGTCAGTGGCTTTATCTTTAGGATAAAGTTCATGCCACCCAGTATGGTTTCGAAAGCTTCATGACCCAGCCCCAGCCTCACCCTCCAGCCTCATCTTTTATCACCCCCCACCAGCCTAGAGGTGGTAACAAGTCCCTATTGTTGCTGGTCCCTGCAACTCATTATCACCTTCCCTTGCTTCCTCACCCTTGCTGTTTCCCTGAACTCTAGCCCTGCGTACTTCTTTCGGTTTCTCTCTCTCTCTCTTTTTTTAAAGATTCTATTTATTTGACAGAGAGAGCACAAGCAGAGGGAGAGAGAGGGAGAAGCAGCCTCCCTGCTGAGCAAGGAGCCTGATGTGGGACTCAATCTCAGAACCCTGGGATCACGACCCGGGGCCAAAGGCAGCCGCTTAACCGACTGAGCCACCCAGGCATCCCCTTCTTTCGGTGTCTTAAATGTACCAGGTGCTCTCTAGGCTCTTGGCCTTCACACATGCTATTCCATGTCTGGAGCACTCTTTCTCCTCTTGGGTTCTTAATGTGCCACTCATCTTTCCATCTTCGGCTTAGGCATCTCTTCTCCAAGGCCTTCCCAGCTATGCTGTTTCTCTGAGCTCCCTTTACGTCTCTACCTTGACCTCACTCTAACCTACTCTCAGCCAACAGTTATGCCAACTGTATCCTTTTCCAGACTAATTAGAATCTTGCCTGTCACATTCACTGTGGTATCCAGAGGAAAGGCTGACATGTGGCCAGTAGTCAGTCGACAAGTATTTGTTGAGTCAATGAATGAATCAATGAATGACTCACCCCAAAGCCAGATAAACAAAGTTTCAGAGAGTAGTGCTGGACCAGATGACTTCGAAGTCTCAAAGAAATGGTCACCTAGTGACCGCGAGGTTCCCAGTCTGGGGAGTGAGGCAAAGGGAAACTTGCAACACATTGCCCTGTCTCCAGTCCTGCTCCAGGCCTGCCCCGGCTCATTTATGGAAACGCAGGCCCACCACTGTCTCTTCCTCTTCCAAGGAAGGGCAAATAGTGCTGGCTTTCCTCCCAGGAAAGCTCCCGGGCATGCGCCCCAACATTTTTCAGAAAGAGCTGTGTTGAGGATTCTCACCAGAAATGAGCTTCCTCCTGGTTGGGGGTGGGGTGGGGTAAGTAGGAATGGGGGAAGGAGGTGAGAAAGGTGCCCATTTTGCGTTGCTGTCTAGCTAGCACCAGGAGAATGGATGTGCATGTTGCTAATGAAGTGTGAGCCTCTCTGTGGAAATTTTCTTTGAGGAGACGGGAGGTGAAGGAGATGGGGAGATGGGGACACAGAACTGAAGGCAGGGAAGTACTTGGAGTCACGAAGCCAGAGAGGGGGTACCTGGGTTTCCATTACTAATTGACTGTGTGACCCAAAACAAGTCACATGGCCTCTCTGGGCCTCAATTCCTTATCTACAATCAAAAGAATCAGCTTTCTGCCCCTTTGGAAGGGTTGTTGTAAGCATGATAGAGGCACCTGACTGGCTCAGTGGGTGGAGCATGTGACTCTTGATCTCGAGCCCCATGTTGGGCATGGAGCCTACTTTAAACAAAAATTAAAAATAAGGGGCGCCTGGGTGGCTCAGTTGTTAAGCGTCTGCCTTCGGCTCAGGTCATGATCCCGGGGTCCTGGGATCAAGCCCCGCATCAGGCTCCCTGCTCAGCCGGGAGTCTGCTTCTCCCTCTCCCACTCCCCCTGCTTGTGTTCCCTCTCTAGCTGTCTCTCTCTGTGTGTCAAATAAATAAATAAAAATAAATAAAACCTTAAAAAAAATTTTTAATGAAAAAAAATTAAAAATAAATAAATAAAAATTAAAAGCTTTATTTAAAAAAAGAAGAATGGAAGGCAATAATGGACATAAATGGGTTTTGAAAATACAAGTATCAGAGTAAAACTACCATGCACAGGCAAGGCTTTTCAGCTATTGTTCTATTTGGGCAGGAGATGTACACACAGTTGTGGGAATGAGGCTGGGAGTGCTGGGTGAGAACCTACCTTCTTTCACCCAAAGTGAGTCTACATGAGGGCAGAGCAGGAAAACTTCCTCTCAGCCATGACCCTCCCAGGAGCCTGATCTGCCTTACTGGGCCTTGGGCCAGAAAAGCTGAATCCTGAATAGAGCCTTGAGGAAAGTGGGCCCAGCAGGGCACCTCAAGGCCTTGAAAAAAAGCACAGTCCCCTTGTGGTCTCCCTCACCGCTTCTGACACATTCAGGAGAGCATGAACACACACATACACACACAAATACACACCCTTCGCAGATGACACCCACACTCCAGGTCCTCTGCCCAGTGCCCTGAACCTCAGAGCTTCCTGTAACCCCTTCTCAACTTGGAAGGACCCCTAGTGGATTGACCCTGCCCTTAGCCCAGCTAGAGACCACCCCTGCCATGGGCCGCTCCATGTGGAGTCCCTGATCCCCAAGGAGTCCATCCAGCACAGAAACGGTGGCTAGAGTCCCCTCTGAGCTAACGAAGTGGGTCTTGAAGGTGGGCTCTCACTCTCGGGGCAGACCCCGCACCCGGCAAAGCTATCGCTCACAAGTTTTATTATCCTCTTCTCTCTCTTCCTTACATAGCGATGTCAGTTCACACAAAGCAATCAGGAATACCTGCAGTTCCCATGCTGGAGAACTGAAAACATTCCCCAGCATGCTGCCAGTGTGAAGAAGCTCTGTAATTAGAGACGGGCAAGGGTTTGTGTTCCTGACCTCACTCATCGATGAAACACTTCCGTCCCCTTCACTTCCCATGGTGCCTTTATCAAGGAAGTGTGAAGCTGGGCCCTTCAGAAAAGTGAGTTCCGACTCCCTCCTCCCCCATGGGCAGACACTAGACCTCACCATGATTCAAATCCATTGTCACGTCTTCATTCCTTCATCCAACACACATTTTTTTTTTTAAAGATTTTATTTATTTGACGGAGAGAGCACAAGCAGAGGGAGAGAGAGAGAGAAGCAGGCTCCCCGCTGAGCAATGAGCCCGATGTGGGACTCGATCCCAGGACCCTGGGATCATGACCCGGGCCGAAGGCAGCCGCTTAACCAACTGAGCCACCCAGGCGTCCCCATCCAACACACATTTAATGGCCCCCTGCCATGTTCCAGCCCAGGCACATACCAAGTGTGACCCAACCCCAACTGTGGAAGAGATCATCGTTTAGGAAGGAAGTTAAGGTATATGATGTAGATAGTTCCAGTAAAAAAATCAAAAAGTGATGTGTGATAAGGAAAGTGCAGGCAAAATCTGAGGTAAGAGGAAGATAATTTGGGGGAAGGGTAGCTGTTTCTTGATAGGCAATGGAGTACAGTGGCTGAGGGTATAGACCCTGGGACAACAGACCTGGGTTCAAATCCTGTCTTTGCCACCCTCTAACTATGTAGCCCCAGGGAGAAATGAGGAGAATTTTGAGGTTCTTGTGAAGATCAAGTGCGGGGTCCAGCTCTACTCAGGGAAAGTGGCGTAGAACGTGGGTTTGCTGCATGTGTGGAACCGGAAGGTAAGGCGTTCTAGAATGATAGGGCCACAGGAAGGAAGTGCGGTGCTTGTATGGGATTCCTTTTAGCTACAACATAGGCTGTGAAAAGGGAAGAGAAAAAGAGATGAGAATGGTAAATTCGGTTGGGGTTAAACTTTGGAACACTGGATGCCAAAATGAACATAAGAAGTAGAATGAAGTAGGGCAGAGTGCCCACCTAGCCCCAGGCAGTGGCCCTCATTTTTAGAGCCATGTTCAACTGGGCCAAACTTCAGGGTCTCCAAAGTGGGGAGCCAGCCCTTGGGTCTTGGTGCATTGACCTGTCTCCTGGATTCTGCCCACCTAAAAAGACCATTTCCAGCTTCTCTGGCAAACAGCCCTGGAAACAGGGCCGAAGGAGAGGCCTCATTTTCTTTCACAAAGACACACGGACATGGACATCTCCGCCAATCTGAAGGCTGGTGTTGGGGCACAAAGCGTGGGAGACGCCTCTGGAAAAGTGGCTGCTGGGAAGGGAGGTGGGAATGGACAGTGGATTCAGCCAGGAGAGGCTGAGCAGGCTCATAATCATTATTGCTAGCCTCTGTTTTGCTCTGGGGTTACACATAACCCCCTCCGTGCCATGTCGGAGCGGGGCAGGCTGAGAGCAGAGAGTTCATCAAGCACAAAACAAAGGAGAGACTGCAAAAGGGGCCAGCTTCCCAGAGAGGGATTCCTAGCTCAGCACCACCCCCAACCCTGGGTTGAGGGGGCCAGACTGGGAGGCCACCTGGTACAGCACTCAGTGTCCTCCCCTGGGGCAATCAGGAGGCCTCCATTCTTGTCCAGCTTGTGCGTCTCTCTTTGTGAGACTTTGGGGAGATCACCCTCCCTTGGCCTCTGTTCCTTCTCAGTAAAACAAAAGGGTTTTGCTGGAAGGATCTCAGAGGTCTTTCACAGCTCAGAAATCGAACGTCTGTACCCAAATTAAGCAATGCCCTGCTGTGAAGATTTAGGGTTTCAAGTGTGTCCTAAATACTGGAAGGAACCCAGAACATACAGACGTGAGAAAAGAAACTAGAGGGGTTGTCTGGAGCCCCCAACCCTCAGTGCGCTCAGGGGTGAGGGCTGCAGAAGGGGTAGGGGGCGGAGGAAGAGCCAGGGGAGGGAGGGCCGCCTGTCTGAGCACCTGACATCTCAGAGCAAAGGAAGCTAACTGGTAAGAGGATTCTTCCCCCAACTCCAGCCCAGGATCCCGTGGAAAAGCTGCATTATAATCGATAGCCTCGTAAATAAATAAATAGTCAACGCATCCTGTCTCCAGCTCAGGGCTTCTTTAGGAAAATCGAACCTCGCCCCACTTCTGCTCGCTCATTCTGGATTTCTATGGAGGCTTCCAGAGGGAAGGAATTCTTACAGGTCATCTTGGGCATCCCCCTGCCTCGGGGCCAGCCTGCTCTCAGTCAGGCCTGAAGGAAAGAATTAGGAGGGTAAATCTATAGCTAACATACCCGCAATGCTTCCCCACACACAGAGCAAAACAGTGTTGTTTTAAGCTATCTACACTGTATGCCGTTCCTTTCCCCCAGCACTGGTAATTGGGGTTTAATTGTCTCGGGAGGAACTCAGGCCTCAGAAGCGGTCAGTGATCCAAACTCCCGGCTCTGGTTTGGCTATCTCACAACTAGCCGACGGAGCTCTGGCTGCCCGGAAAGTGGCAAAGGACTCATTCTCTGGTATTTTCTAAGAGGCGAGCGTGGCCAGTAGCACAGTTTAGTGGACTCGGAAAGCTGGTTACTAATTTGCAAGGCTGCACTAATGAACTCCCCCAAAATATGGGGAACATGTCTACACAATAGACTTCCTACCCTAGGAAGAGACTGAATTGCAGCCCACCAACCTTCAGTCAGCTCTTAAGGGTCCAAAGAGTCCACAAGAAATGATTTGGCCCGGCTCTCTCCCTCTGAGCAGCCCCCAAGGTCCAGCCCTGAAGTGACGGGCCTCGGGTCTGATGTAGGGCAGCCGGGTCTGGCCCGGGGCTCCCCGCTCTCCCCACAGCAGGGGCAGGGGCTGGGGCTGGCGCTGAGCAAATGGGTTGTGGCTGCCACCAGAGAGGAACTGGCAGCAGACACAGCAGACTCTGTTTTCTTTGCAGGCTGAGGGTAACTAGAGGAAGCTGAGAATTCCTCTGCTCTGCTCTGCCTCGGCAGGAAGAGGGGACAGGAGGAGGAGGGGAGCAGGGAAGGCCAGCGGGCTCTCCTTCCAAAGGGGGAACTGTTCAGCTCCTAGAATTAAGTAAGCGAAGTCGAGCAGGCCAAAGATGGAAGGGGAAGACAAGTGTAGGGCCCCATGGTGTCCCTGGGGAGGGTGTCAGGAGCCTGGGTCCCCTCTCTGGAGTTGCTCTGGGGCGATGGTGGGAGCTGACATTCATTAAATGCTTGCTCTATGCCAGGCACTGTGCTAAGAACTCTTGTCCTGCGAAGGCAGTTGGTATAAGGGCTGGGAGCAGGGCCGACGTGACACATGACTGGGTCCAAACCTAACTTTGCTACTCACTAACTCTGTGACCTTGAGTAAGTTACTCAACCCCTCTATACCTCAATTACTTCATTAATAAAATGGGAATAACAGTACCTACCTGATAAAGTCATTTGAAGATTAAGTGCATTTACATACAAAAGCTCTTAACACAGCGTCTGCCATGGAGTAAGGTAAGTTTTTGCCATTATTACTTTGTTGAATCCTCACATAAAGCTCTGAGGAGCTATTAATCTGAGGCTCAAAGAAGTCAAATGACTTGCCCGAGGTCCCAGGTCCGTTTGACTGACAGCCTGGGTGCTGGGTGCCCTCCTAAGATCCCCCACACCCAGTCCCCCCCCCCACCCCGCTCAGGGGAAGCAGCTTAGAACCCGCCAGCCCCCACCCAGGCCCCACTCCTGTCTGGAAACTCCACGGCTTTTCAGCACCTGCAGGAACAAAGATGGATCTCTACCCTGCCTGTGGGGCCTGGCATGCCTCTTGCGGGGAGGGGGTTCCCAGCCACCGACAGTGGGAGCCTCCCAGACGCCTCACCCCGCACCAGGGCCCCGGGCCTCCCCTGGAGCCTCCCCTCCTCGCGCAAGATGCCGGCTGCCAGACCGGAGGGATCAACAAGCCGGCGCTCTGGCCCAGCGCTCAGCCGGCTGGCTGCTCCCCGCCCCCCGCAATCCGCAGTGCACAGTCGCTCGGTTCCCCTGCCAACTTGGCAGCGCGGCTCTGCTGTTACTATCAACACCTCCGAGGGAGAGGGAGAGGAGTGCGTTCTGATCGCCTGGAGCTCCGAGCAGCGAATTCGCGCCCGAGCCAGGCCTGGAATGTCGCCCACGCTCCCGGGGCTCCTGGTGGGGAAGGAAAGGTGCGCCTGACCGCCGAGGCCCCGCTGCAAGCCAGCCTCCAGCAGGGGGTCTGGGCCCGCCAAGGCCGCAGCCCCCGGGAGCAGGCAGCTGGGAGAGAAAGCGCTGCAGGGGGTGGGGTGCCGTGAGGCCGGGCCGGTGCACTGGAGGGGTGTCTGCCTCACCCCCGCGCTTGCCACGGGGAGGGGGTGGGGTTGGTAGCTCCATTCCTGACATGGTTGGCCGGGGCTGGGGGGGGCAGCCTATGGCCCGGATAGAAGAAACAGGTCTTTCTTTCTGCAGACTGGGAAGTCCTGGAATGTGTGGACCCGGCCTCCTGTCTTCCATCTTTCTCGGACTCGTGTGCAGAGCTCTTGCCCCCCTGCATTTTTGGAAGCATTGCCAGGCGAATCTGAATACCACTTAGATTTTTGGAACAACTGCTGTATATAAAGAGCACCGTGTGTGTGTGTGTGTGTGTGTGTTTGCGCACGCGTGTGTGTGCACCTGCACAGCACACGTTCTCCGATAAGCAGGCCTAGTAAACCTGTAAAATAGGGAACATATCTTGGATGGCTCTCATCTACTTTTTTAGGGCTCTCCTACCCTTTGGCCGTTTTTGGATTGGGAGCCCCTAAGGGACCACATTTCCCCACCGAATGGAAACTTCTCACAGACAGAAGAAGCCACATTTCCTTTTCCCAACCCTCTCCCCCAGGCTCTCCGGCCCTGACCCATGGGCTCCGTAAAGCAGCCGAGGCCCTCCTCAGCTCCTGCCAGAGTCCTGGGGCCCCACTGGGAAGAAGAAAGAACCCATATTTCCAGGGACCCAGTGCTCCACCTCCAGCAAGGCCCACCCACAGCACGGGGTCTGTGGCCAGTCATCTGCCCCTGCCATGACCCAGGGTGGTCACTGTGCAGCCTCTTCCAGGAAGGATTTGCTTTCCCTGCTTTCTGGCTGCTTGGGAAGGGAAGACCTTTGTGTCCTGCTTTTGGCATCTACAGAAGTGGTAGGTTCAGGGGAAACTTCCTAACCCTTATACCACCCAGCCAGCTGGTCTACCCAAGGATGAGCTGTATGCTCCCACTCTTCCATGTGCTACCCGCCTGTCTCCCCTGTAATGTAGCAATAACCTTTCATAACTCCCTGGGGTACAGTGATGGTGATAAAGACATGAAGATGATGCTTATGTTTCTAGGGGTGTGCCTAGCACTTGGAATCAGTATGTTTTCCTTCCTTCTTTCCTACTTGCCTACCTCCCTACCCCCTTCCCTCATTTCTTTCTCTGCTCCTTCCAGGACTCGTTCTCCCAGATATGAGACCGATCCTAAGACCATCTCTATTCCCTGCTCCACAAGCCTAAAAACCACCAAGAAAGACACAGCCACCTATCGGGTGAAGAACCCCCCCAGGTCCAGCAGGCCAGCTGGCTTCCCAGGGCCAGGAAACAGGAAACGAGAATTCATTCAGTGAGTCAGGATGTAAATAAGCCACAGCGGCTGCGCCGTTCCGGGCTGCACCTGT
Organism: Neomonachus schauinslandi; assembly: GCF_002201575.2. NCBI lineage: Eukaryota > Metazoa > Chordata > Mammalia > Carnivora > Phocidae > Neomonachus > Neomonachus schauinslandi. Next base: position 27,828,131 of record NC_058417.1, read on the forward strand.
GAGCATCCCTCGGCTGAAGCCCTGTCAGCGTTTCCATGACAAACTCATATTTCTGGATGCCTCTCTTCCAGCTTCAAGAGCATGCCTTGTGCTGAGACCTGACACTGAAAATGCGTTCATCGTGCTTTTTTCCCCCTAAAAAGGATTGCACACTCTAAAAATCCACCTGCTCATGATATTTGTTTGCTTTTCATTCTGAGAGTCTTGTGGATATTCTATTTGTATGGTAGACGTGCAAGCATATGATAACACACATGGGAGTTCTGGGGCGGAGAGCATCCATGGCAAACACACAACCACCGTACGGCCCAGTAAGATGTCCCCCCTCCCTCCCTAAAACAGCTCTCACACCCACTTGCCTGTCCCAAAGCCTGAAATTCTACCATCAGAGACTTACTGCTTTTGAACTTATCCATCCCTTTTTTTTCAAATATTTTTATTCTTATATTATCCCCATACATTACATCATTAGTTTTAGATGTAGTGTTCCATGATTCATTGTTTGTGCATAACACCCAGTGCTCCAAGCAGAACGTGCCCTCCTCAATACCCAGCACCAGGCTAACCCATCCTCCCACCCCCCTCCCCTCTAGAACCCTCAGTTTGTTTTTCAGAGTCCATCGTCTCTCATGGTTCGTCTCCCCCTCCGATTTCCCCCCCTTCATTCTTCCCCTCCTGCTACCTTCTTCTTCTTCTTTTTTAGTCTACTGTGACAAAGCACCAACCCCTAAAAGGGACAAAGCTGCCATCTGATGAGAGGTTAGCAAAAGAACCATGAGGCATCAGGAAAAATGGCCAAAGGGTAGGAGAGCCCTAAAAAAGTAGATGAGAGCCATCCAAGATATGTTCCCTATTTTACAGGTTTGCTAGGCCTGCTTATTGGAGAACGTGTGCTGTGCAGGTGCACACACACGCGTGCGTAAACACACACACGGTGCTCTTTATATACAGCAGTTGTTCCAAAAATCTAAGTGGTATTCAGATTCGCCTGGCAATGCTTCCAAAAATGCAGGTGCCCAGGCCCTGCCCCGGACATATCCAATCAGCCTTTCTAGGGCTGTAGAAGAGCCCAAGACTTTGCATTACAGGGAAGCATCTGGGTGTGCTGCTGATCAGTCAGGTTTAGAAACCACTGCTATAAAGGATAGAGCACCAGGAGAGAAAACAGAACACCAAGTTTGGGCAACAGCACCACTGTTTCCTGGGGGACCCTGGGCCCGACACTCTCTGAACCTGGGGCAACATGTGAGACCCAGCTCCCATGACCCCTATGAGGCAGTGTGTTCTAGAAATGCCCACTGAAAACCAGCAGATGATGCAAATGGTCGTTGTTATCCCATGCACGCATGGCTTGTGGCATGCTCAGATGCATTTCATGTGTATCCATGGACCTGGGGCTCCTACAGAGAGGGCAGGTCTGGGCTTCGTCGTTCTCCTTCACCTAAGCTCATGTCTGCCTTCACTTCCAGATGGACTCTCTCTCCTCAGGACAGCGCCCTGCTCACCTCTCCCAATAGCTTGGCACAGTCCCTGATCACTTAAACGTGATTTTTCCGTCTAACGGGTTTCTCCGCCGTCTACGATCTCTCAGATGCCCATCCCTTCTGGGGAGAAAGAAGGAAGAGGAGTAGTCACTCTGTTTTATGACAAGGGGAGAGCCAGGCAAGTGGGTTTAGAAGGCTTTATACCATTTACAACAGAGCAGTGAGGGCACCTGGGTGGCTCAGTCGTTAAGCGTCTGCCTTCGGCTCAGGTCATGGTCCCAGGGTCCTGGGATCGAGCCCCGCATCGGGCTCCCCGCTCAGTGGGAAGCCTGCTTCTCCCTCTCCCACTCCCCCTGCTTGTGTTCCCTCTCTCGCTGTCTCTCTCTCTCTGTTGAAAAATAAATAAAATCTTAAAAATTAATTAATTAATTAATTAACAGAGCAGTGATTCTTTCCTTTTGAAAACCTGGTGAAAATGTACTCACAAAAATTCCTTATACAGTTTCAGGGTTTCAGGGACTTTCTGATATCTTTCCACGGACCGTTTGGGAGTAAAGAACAGCTGCCCCACATGGCTCTGGCAGCCCAAGCCCTCAGAGATCCTAGAGGGTCACATTCAAGTGCATGAGCATCTTTTCAGCTGTGCCTTTGCTGAATGACGGACTTGTCACCCCTCGCCACCCAGCTGTGAGATGAACTTAACTGACCTTCCCTCCCTCCCCAAGGAAGAGAGTTAAAACCCAGTGACCTGTGTTGGACAGAGTCTTCTCAGACCCAGACTGTGCCTCCCTGTTCCTGTTCCTTCAGCGCAGAGGCTAAGCTGCCATAAGGTATCAGGAGAATGGATGGTCTCTACTGCAAAAACAGAGAACACGGCTCAGACTGGCTTAAGCAATAAAGGGAACCTATCGGTCCATGATGATGATAAAGTTGTTCAAGGTGGGTGGGCTCTTCTGCAGACGGTCTGAGCCGTTTGCTCTGAGTTGTTTTTGTCTCTTTGTTTGCTTTTGGTCTCTCTGTCCTCCCCGATGGTGTCAACTTCATCTGAAAACTTTCAGCCTTCAAGGCTGCAGTGTGGTCTTGCCAGCAGCAACCAAAGCTGGATACACCTTCATCCCCACGTAGGAGAGAGCAAGCTGCTTTTCTGGTAGTATCCATGAAAGAAAATGGAGGCTTCTTTCTTTCCAGAACCCCTCAGTCAGTGTCTCCTGCATGGGGAAACATCCCATCCCGATGAGAGCCTCTGACAGGGCAATGCTGCATGGCTGGGCAATCCAGAACTTGGTAGAGATGGCATGCCTCAATGCTCAGACCTCAGGCCCTAGCCCTTGGGCTCAGCCTCCTACCCCTGTGCACTTTAAACTGCTTTCAAGAAAGAGATTAAGGACTCCAAAGAAATGATTTTATAAATGCTCAGGTTCCAGTCTTGTCCCACACCGGCCCTTGGCAAAAGCCTGGGCCTTCTCAGGAAGGTAAGTGAAAATGGATTTTCACTTTCTAGAAAGGGAAGGAAACAGAATTCACAGCCAGTCAACTGAGCAGAATGCAGGCCACACAGGGATTCAGAGACCCACGCTGTGCCTCCGTTCTCTTTTAGTCTTTTGGGTGATCATGAACAACCTGTTTATCCTCTCTGGCTTCTGTACAGAAAGAGTAAACTGGTCATGCCTTCCATTTACAGTGGTCCTGTGTAAGGAGCAACAACTTAGAAGGAAGCTGGATTCTCAGAACATTCCAGGCTTGTGTGCTACTGCTCAGAGCGTAGAGATTGTGGTGTGTGGAGTGGTTTCTGACCAGTGCTCACTTGCCAAAACCATACCGAAGGTTTTTTAGTGTAACTCCAATAAAATTATGGGTCCCCTGAGGGGGGACACTCTGCTTGGACACTCATGTAAAGAAATATGGTTCAGCAACTGAAAGTCATTTAAAAAGGAATTCCAATTACTTATTAGTATCTTTTGAAAAGACATAGACACTTTGCACATTTTTTCTATGGCCCCTTTTTCTCCTCCCTAATTCTCACATCCATAGCTACTCAAGGGCCTTTTACGTGTCAAAATCTCCATTCTCTCCAGCACCCAACTGTCTTCCCTTTTTCTGAGCTCTTTATTAGGAAGGGTGATTTAGCCTCTTAGGTCAGGTCCTTCCCGTTTTCCTCCAGTTTCTCTCCATACCCATTCTCCCAATTCTCCATGCGAGAAGATCTGGGTATCAGGTATTAAGCCAAAACTCTCTGTAGAATACTCACACTTCAATAAATGTTGTCCCTGTGACATAAGCGTCATTTGGGGAACAGACTTGCAGTCTCATACACGCATAGATTATTCTAATACCGTGTATTAAGGTTCTCCAGAGACACAGAACCAATAGGATATAGAGAGGTATGTATAGAGATTTATTAAAGGAATTGCTCACACGGTTACAGAGGCCAGGAAGTCCCATGATCTGCCATCTGCAAGCTGGAGAACCAGGAAAGCTGGTGGTATAATTCAGTTCAAGCCTGAAGGCCTGAGAACCAAGAGCTCTGATGTCCAAGGGCAGGAAAAAATAGACATTCTAGATCAAAAACAGAGAGGGAAGAGGTGCCTGGCTAGCTGGCTCAGTTGGTAGATCATGCGACTCTCGATCTTGGAGTTGTGAGTCTGAGCCCCACGTTGGGTGTAGAAATTACTTAAACAAAAAGAGAGAGAGAGAGGGAGCATTTGCCCTTCCTCCACCATTTTGTTATATTTGGGCCCTCAATGGATTTGATAATGAACACCCACATTGATGAGGGTGGATCTTCTTTACTCAGTCTACTGATTCTCTTCCAGAAACATCCTCACAGACACACACAGAAGTGTTTTACCAGCTATCTGCTCATCCCTTAGCTCAATCAAGTTGACACATAAAATTAACTATCACATACCCCATCTTGAAGCAGAACATCAGCTTTAGCTTTATTTGTTAGTAGAGACAGGGGGTCATAAACCAGCCATCTTGAGAACATTACCTTATAACAGCTTTGACTCCGGGAGTTATTTTTCAGAACAAGTCTGCAGAATATTCTCCACTGGCCTCTCCAGCTCCACTCTCCAGCCGTCTCCACCCTGCTCTGAGATTCAGGAGGCTGAGCTACCAGTGGTCTATCCCAAGAGGCTTCCTTGCCCTCTGCTTTCTGGCTGGCTTTGACCACTGGAGGGCATTGATAGAAGATGGGAAGGAGGAGGAGGTCAGGATGTTTATTTGGCCAGATCCCACCCTGGTGAGCTGATGGTTGGCCAAGTCTCCTGTCTCAGACTCTCTCCTAGCTGCAGCTGCCCCTGGGACCTGGTCACTACTCCCCATGGGCCCCTTCAGCCTAGAGGTGGTAACAAGTCCCTATTGTTGCTGGTCCCTGCAACTCATTACCACCTTCCCTTGCTTCCTCACCCTTGCTGCTTCCCTGAACCCTGTAAATAGCCCTTGCATCCAAGTCTGCTCCCTACCCAGAGTGACAGGACCCAGACTGACTCAGTGCCCCTGACTTCCACGGCATTGTCACCTCATTGAGGCTCATCTTATCAATATAAAGTAGAGGGGGGAGGGAGGTAAGATTATACTCTTTTTTTAATGGAGGATCTGACATATGAAATTTTCAAAAATGATTCAGTCAAATGTCAAGGTCTAACTTGCATCTCTGGACCGGAATATCCACCATTGTTGGCCAAGTTAAGGGTTTAGTCAGTGGCTGAAGAACAGTGTCTCTCTGAAAATCTAAGTGGAAAAATAATCCACAGCTTGTCACTGCTGTGAACTAACAATGGGGCTGCCACAACCAGGCAGGAGCCACTAAAATTTAGGGTGTGGCTTTGCAGCTCTAGTCAGCCAGTCTACCTTCTCCTGACCACAATGAAACCAAAAAAGAGATAGAAACACCAAGGACCTCCTACAGAAAGACTGAGTTAGCAATCAACATGATTTGAGCAATTGTAGAAAAGCCTCTCACCCTCAAAAATACATTCACATTCCCCATTTCCATCCCAGGCCTGATGAGGATGAAACCATATCTGTCCATATCTGAAATTTCATCAGTAGAGAGGCATAACTTTGCCTTTGGCCAAATGTAAATATTGTTCCCCGAAAGGCGTAATTTGGTTACATTTGATTAATATTCCCATTATGTGCAAGGCACTGTGCCGAGTGCTAGCTAACGTTGTAATCCTATCAGTTACCCCTGAGTATGAATAAACTGAGTATCAGAAGAGAGAGAAACTGCAGAGAAGTGGGGAGAAACGTGCCCCAAAGGGAGGAAACTGAAGACACACTCTGCCTTTCATCATCCTGGGCTCAGGAGATGCTCTGGCTTAGAGATATAACTAGAGGATCTTGCAGCGTGTGGATGGTGTTGAAAGCCATGGGACTAGATCAGGCCACCCAGAAGGAAGGAAGGGAGGAGAGAAGAAGGGAAAAGAAGAGAGAAGAGAATATCCAAGAGCTAAGCCCTAGGGCATTCCAATCTTAATGCTGGTGAAAGGGGAAAAGTGAATCCAGAAAAGAAAATGAACAAGGGAGGGGTGCCTGGGTGGCTCAGTCAGTTAAGCATCTGCCTTTGGCTCGGGTCATGATCTCAGGGTCCTGGGATGGAGTTTCGCATCAGGCTCCTTGCTCAGCGGGGAGTCTGCTTCTCCCTCTCCCTCTGCCTCCCCCATGCTCTCTCTCACTCTATCTCAAATACATAAACTCTTAAAAAAAAAAAGAAAAAGAAAATGAACAAGGGAGAGCTGGTGAAGTAGGAGGAAGATTGGTTGACTGGAGTGTCTGAAAGCAACTGAAGAAAGCCTTTCAGCAAGGCGGTGATCAAATGACGGAAATTGTTGCTGCTGGGTCAAGTAAGAACAGAGAACCAACCACTAAATTTGTCAGCATCGAAGTCATTGGGAACTGAGATAAATGTGGTTTCACTGTCATGGTAAGGGGAACAAGGCTGATTGGAGTATGTGTGACAGATAATAGGAGGTGAGAAGATAAAAACAGTACATTAAAAAAAAATTTTTAAATTTATTTTAAGTAATCTCTACACCCAACATGGGGCTTGAACTCACGACCCTGAGATCGAGAGTCGCATGCTCCTCCAACTGAGCCAGCCAGGTGCCCCAAAACAGTATAATTTTTTTTTAAGTTTTGCTATGAATGGTTAGCAGAAAAATGATGAAGTAACTGAAGGGGAAGGTAGAGTCAGGGATTTCTTTTTTTTTTTTTCTTTAAAGATTTTATTTATTTATTTGAGACAGAGAGAATGAGAGACAGAGAGCATGAGAGGGAGGAGGGTCAGAGGGAGAAGCAGACTCCCTGCCGAGCGGGGAGCCCGATGCGGGACTCGATCCCAGGACTCCAGGATCATGACCTGAGCCGAAGGCAGTCGCTTAACCAACTGAGCCACCCAGGCGCCCCAGGGATTTCTTTTTTTAAAGATGAGAGTTATAGCACATTAGTGTGTTGATGGGAATGGTCCAATAGAGAAAAAATTTGACAATGCAGATAAGAAGGTGGATAACTGCTGGAGTGATGCCTTTTAATAAGCAAGAAGGGATCCAGTGCACAAGGCAAGGGCCTGGCCTCAGTCACATGGATGGTCCATTCATCATAAGAGGAGAGAAAGCAGAATGAGTATGACAGCCTGAATCTGGAAGGTTGGTATTTTTGGTGGTGGGAAGATAAGGATTTTTTCCCCTGATTTCTGTTTTCTCAGTGGGGAAAATATAATATCAATGTCTGAAAGTGAGAAGCAGGGGGAGTTGTGTGAAGGCCTGAGAAAAGAGGATTGTGATGCAGTTATCCCAAGGAGTAGGATAGTGACTTGCCTGGGGGATAGATTGTAGGATTGCTGGGCAGTATGTTGTCCTCTGAGGTCAAAGTCATGACTTTAAAGGGAGGCCTTTCACCACATTCAACAGCTGGAGCGCAGGTGTGAAGAGGTAAAAGATTGGACCCATGTTAGTGTTTTACTAGGCTTATAGGTTGGGAAGGAAGAAGGTCAAGATGGCTGTATTCATTATCAATTGCTGTTAAACAAATTATCCCAACACTTAGTGGCTTAAAACAATAGACATTTCTTATCTCATAGTTTCTATGAGACAGAACTTGGAATTTGGAAGCAGTCTGGCTAGCAATTCTGGCTTGGTATCTGTCATAAGGCTGCAGTCAAGATGTTAGCTGGGCTGTAGTCATCTGAAAGCTCGACGGGGCTGGAGAATCTCCTTCCAAGATGGTGCATCATGATTGACAAGCCAGAGGTGGCTGTTGGCAAACAGACTCAGTTCCTCTCTATGTGAGCCTCTCCATAGGCTGCTTGGATGTCCTTGCAACCTGACATATGGCTTCTCACACAGCTAGCAATCCAAGAGGAAGAACTAAGCAGAAGTTTTCCTTTTATGACCTAGACTTGGGTCACATTGCATTACTTCTGCCACATTCTAGTCCTTAGAAGCAAGTCACCAAGTCCAGTCCATGTTCAAGGGGAAGGAAATTAGACTCCACCACTTCAAGTCAGGAGTATCATAATGGACTGAATGTTTGTGTCTCCCCAAGATTCATACATTGACTCTCTAACCACCAGTACAGCCGTATTTGGAAATGAAGTCTCTAAGGAAGTTATTATGGTTATATGAAGTCATGGAAGTGGGGACCTGATCTGATAGGATTAGTGGTGTCTGTATAAGAGGAGACACAGAGAGGTCATTTGCTTGCTCTCTCCGTGTGCACACGAGGAAAGACTATGTGAGGACATAGCAAGAAGGCGACCATCTGCAAGTCAAAAAGAGAGCCTTTACCAGAAACTGAACTTGGCCAAAACTTTGACCTTAGACTTCTAGTCTCCAGAATGGCAAGAAAAGAAATTTCTGTTGTAGAAGCAACCCAGTCCGTGATATTTTGTTATGGCAGCCCAAGAAGACTAAACAATTGTCAAAGAACTTGCAGACATATTTTAATATCATTACAAAGGAAAACGATATATGAAAGTGTGTTTATTGTGATGGACCACGGACTCTTAAGCTGAGAAGGGAGGGGGACGAATGAATAGACTGGAGATCACTGAATGGAAGAAGTTCCTGAGTGGGTGGAGGAATGTAGGAGTGGGAAGCAAATTGAACAGATATGTGGCCAGAGAGAACGACTCGAAATGGGGATTTGGGGACATGGTACAGTTGATGCTGGTGACAAGATCTAGGATGAGATGTGGGAGGAGGTGACTGAGGTGGGAAGGAAGGGAAAGATCATTGGTGGCAAGGAGATTGATTAACAGAGAGGCAGAGTGTTGGCAAGATCATTTAAGAGACATTGAAGGGACCAGGATGATGCTGAATGTAGGGATGGAGAGAAAGACAGTGAGGAAGGCATAAGGTCTTCAGTGAATGGGGAGTGATAGGGAAGAGAGTAGTAGCAGGGGCAGAACTGGACAGCAGGTGGGACTCAAGGGGACATTCCAGGTTCTAGTCTGAGTCTGGGGGTAGGGTAGTGGTGTTAGTACTGAAATAGCCATTAAGGAGCCAAGTGCACAGGCAAGTTAGGAGGAAATGAAGGTTCTGAGAAAGCTTGATAGAGAGAAGAGGAGGAGAAGCAGATCTGAGCACACACAGACACCCACTCACACATACAACCAGATAATAGTACATATCTCAGGGGGTTGATAAAAGGACTGAGGAACACTTCATGCTTAGTCCCTGACTGTTTTCTGACACAAACCATTCTCTGACAGCTACTGGGTGTCCAACAATTCAATTCTGACACTATCTACGCATACTTAGCATCAGGGCCCAGTCCCACAAGACTCCCCCCACTTCAAATGCCAGCCATGAATGGGTTGCCCAGACTTCCTATATTTCTGCCCAGATGACTACAAATTGGGGGGTTCCTACAACCTCCACTCAGGTTCAGGAATTTGCTAGAATGACTCACAGGACTCAGGATAACACTTTACTTACATTTGTTGGTTCATTATAAAGAATACAAATGAAGAGTCAGATGAAGAGGTAAGTACAGTGGGTCCAGAAGGGTCCCAATGCAGGTGCCTCTGTTCCTGTGGAGCCGGGGTGCACCACCCTTCCTGTACATGATGTATTCACCAACCCAGAAGCTCTTCAAATCTTGCTGTTCAAGAGTTTTTATCTTGAACAATCTCCAGCCCTCCTCCCTCTCTGGAGGTTGGGGGGTGGGGCTGAAAGTTCCCAACCTCTAATCATGCCTATTAGTCTTTCTGGTGGCCAGCTTCTATCCTGAAGCTATCTAGGGGCCCCACCCTGAGTCATCTCGTTAGCATAAACTCAGATGTGGTCCGAAAGGGCTCTTTATGAGTAACATAAGATAGTCCTATCACTCAGGAGATTCCATGGTTTTTAAGAGCTCTGTGTGAGAACCATGTAATTATTTATTGTACCACAGCCTGCCGCGTAGTAAGTGCTGTATAAGATATCAATAATCCCTTGTCATAGATGAAGCCACTGAGGTACAGACAGGTTAACCAACTTTATGGACAACTGGCCATTAAGGACCAGAGTTAGGGTCTCAAACTCAGAATTGTGTTAAATGAGAGAAAAAGCCAACTTATTGAAAGTGCAGCCCATCCAGAGGATTTTAGGCAAACCCTCCCTGCTACCATTCTTTCTCCTTCTCCTCCTTCTTCTCCCCTCCTTGTCCTTCTTCTTTTTCTTCTTCTTGAGATAGTCTGAGTTGGTTTCTGTTGTTTACAACCAAAAATGCTCTGACCAGAGTAACTACACCAAGGGGCAGAATAGCCTATGTGAGTGGTACAAGCTGTAAGTGGCTGAAAAAAATATTGTACAGATCAATGGCAAAATTCCTCTTTAAGAAATAATTGTCTGAGTCTAAAATATGGGCTTTCAGACATAAGCTGGAAGTTGAGGGAAGAACAAAAGGAGAGTTGAATTGCTTTGCTTAAAAATCAAGAGGATTTTTTTTTAATTTGGCTTCCTAAGAAGAAATTTTAGGTTGCCTCCAACTTGACTTTATTATGAAGCCGTCATGAATAAATAAGCATCCTTGTACCCAAAACTTAGATCATATCTCTATTTCCTTCAGACCAGATTTTAAGAAGTGGAATTATTTGGGGGCGCCTGGGTGGCTCAGTCGTTAAGCGTCTGCCTTCGGCTCAGGTCATGATCCCGGGGTCCTGGGATCGAGCCCCACATCGGGCTCCCTGCTCCGCGGGGGGCCTGCTTCTCCCTCTCCCACTCCCTCTGCTTGTGTTCCCTCTCTCGCTGTGTCTCTTTCTGTCAAATAAATAAAATCTTAAAAAAAAAAAGTGGAATTATTTGGTCAAAGGGCATGGATATCTTAAAGACATTTTTTTACCTCGTACCAAATTATCCTCCAGGAAGACCAGAACAGTTTAGGGGTGCCTGGCTGGCTCAGTCGGGGAAACATGTGACTCTTGATCTCGGGGTTGTGAGTTCAAGCCCCACGTTGGATGTAGAGATTACTGAAAAATAAAATCTTAAAAGAAAAAAAAAGATCAAAACAGTTTATACTCTGCCAATGATGAATGAGACGTCCAGTTTCCCAACGTGTTCATGTCTTTTTAAATCTTTGAAAATAGGTGAAAATTGCTTTCTTTTGTATTTTGATATTACCAGTAAGACTGAACTTTATTTTAATGTGTTTATTGTCCGCATCTATTTCTTCTTTTAAGAATTGCCTTCCCACAGGCCTCTGTTTGGTGCTTCCCATCTTTCTGATGAACAAAATCCAGGCAACTCCTGTTGCCTGCCTACTCTGCCCACATCGGTTTACTTATTGCCACTTCTCACAGGGGGACCCACTTGTTGGGTTTTTTTAAGATTTTATTTATTTATTTTTTAGAGAGAGAGAGTGTATGTGGGGGTGGGGAGGGGGAGAGGGAGAGGGACAAGCAGACTCCCTGCTGTGGGCGAGCCCAATGTGGGCCTCTATCCCACGAACCCAAGATAATGACCTGAGCCAAATTCAAGAGTCAGATGCCTAACTGACTGAGCCACCCAGGCGCCCCAACTTGTTGGGTTTTAAAAGTGAAAATCCCAGGGTGCCTGGGTGGCTCAGTCGGTTAAGTGTCTGCCTTCAGCTCAGGTCATGATCCCAGGGTCCTGGGATCGAGCCCCACATCAGGCTCCTTGCTCTGCAGGGAGCCCACTTCTCCCTCTCCACCCCTCTTGTACTCTCTCACTGTCTCTCCTTCTCTCTCTCTCAAATAAATAAATAAAATCTTTAAATTAAATAAATAGATAAATAAAAGTGAAAATCCCATGTCCTGAAATCCCCTCAGTCTCAGGTACACCAAGACAGTTGGTCACCCAACTCTGGGCCTTAGATCTTCACTTGGAAAATGAAGACCAGAGGTCCTCTCATGTCCCTTCCGGATGTTCCTTCATTCACCCCGCAAATACATACCAAGCTCCATTGCTCTGGGCAGGCATTCTGCTAGGGAGACATTAGAGATTTCTTAGGGAATGGGACCCAAGTATCCCTAACATCCATGATGGTTCCCCAGAGGGATAATATCTTGATGACTTTTCAACTAAGACCTATGCAATTGGTTGATAGCTGACAAGGAAGCCCTAATATGGGAATAGGAAGAATGGTCTCTAGGGCACACCGGAGGGAAGTTAGATGCCAGGAAAGGTAAGAGGGGGTTGAAGGGGCAAAGGTAAATGCCATCTACTTTGAAGTTTGGCCAAGGATCCACCTGTCCACAATTCAGCCCGGGAAGGGTTAACAGCGTAAATTTCCCCCAAACCAGAGGTAGCTGCTCCACCATCTGGGGCTGTCTATTCCCTCACACCCTTCCCAAAGTCCTGAGCCCTCAAAACAGGCATTTGAGGAACTCCTCCGGGTTCCAAGGCCTCTAATGACTTACTGACCCAGGTTTACACTTGCCAAAATTCTGAGAGTCCCTCTCCCTGGGACATCCTGTAGAAATGAGCACCACTAGAGATCCTTTATACAGAGCAAGTACTTTTGTGCTCCCCATTATCGAAGAGCAGAAAATAAACTTCTGCAGCGCCCAAGAAAGGCCCTCGGATAGAAGTAGCCAAGGACACAAAACTGTCCAAAACCTTTCTCCTCTCTGCCAGGCTCCAGTGGGCCTGGCTTTTGTCGATTCCAATCAAGAGACTGCTGGGGGGACGGTGAGCTCACGGAAGGCGAGAGCGAAGTTCTGCCTCCCATACCCCGCAGCACTGAACACTGAGCCCTAAGCCCTGACTGAACTGGGGGCCCAGGCTCGGAGGAGCGGGAGGAGGGAGCTGGAGCCCCGAGCTCCTACCCCCGCCTTCAGGCGGCGGGGAGGTTCTCATGAAAAGCCTGCCAGACCTCTAACCAGAGCTAAGCCGCCAGCAGGCTGTGATGGCTCATTGTTTGGTTATAATTAGCAGCGATTTCTGCAAAGCTGCAGCCTGCCACCCGCAGGAGGGGGTTCTGCCACCGTCCCCGCCACCAGCCCCTGGCCCCCGCCCGCCGCTCCCAAGCCTGGGCTCCTTCACTCCCTGGCCCTGCCTGCCCTGCAGCCAAAGGCAAGGCCCCTGGCTGGCCGAACTTGATCGTGGCTACTGGTCAACACCAGACCCTTTCCTCAGGCCAGAGACGAACTGCCTACTGGGGTCGCATGAGCACAAGGGCTGAGCAGTCGGGCACACCTGGGTGTGAGACCCAGTTTTTGTCTGCCAAGAGCTTTGGGCACGTTATTTAAGCTCCTAAGTCACAGTTTCCTCATCTTTAAAGGTTTCAGAGGGGTGGGGAGTGGGGGGATGGGATGGTGGAGCATGCAACTCTTGATGGCGGGGTCAAGAGTTCAAGCCCCATGATGGGCATAGAGATTACTTAAAAGAATTTAAAACATAAAGAATAAATAAAATGGAGATGATAAGGAAATTACTCATCTTCCTTGGGGGATGTGGTGAGACTCAAAAGGGATAGCTCACTTAAGGCACTTGGTAGAGCGCCTGGTGCGCTGTTGGTGCTCAGGGCATCCCGGCTGCTGTGGAGGTGATGGGGAGTGGGTTCGACTCAGAATTCTCCCTTTCCTCTCTCCTTCCTTGCATTCTCTATCCTCCCACCCTTGGCTAGGCTCCCCCTGCGCAGGTGCTCAGCAGCCTGCTACTCTTTCCCCTTCCCTGTGGAACCAGCTCTCAGCGAATGGTCTGCCTTAGCGGACTCAGTCTCAAGGTGACCTCTCTTAGGAGAGTGGTCTCCACCTTTTTTTTTTTTTAAGATTTTATTCATTTATTTGAGGAGTAAGAGTGAGAGAGCACGGGGCAGGTGGGGGAAAGGGGGGCGGTGACTGTAGGAAGAGAAATTAGGGAATCGATTCCATTTACAATAACACCAAAAACCATAAGATACCTTGGAATAAACAACCAAAGAGGTAAAGGATCTATACTCTAGAAACTACAGAACACTTATGAAAGAAATTGAAGATGACACAAAAAGATGGAAAAACATTCCATGCTCATGGATCAGAAGAATAAACGTTGTTAAAATGTCTATGCTGCCCAGAGCAATTTATACTTTCAACGCCACCCCGATCAAAATACCAATGGCGTTTTTCAAAGTGCTGGAATAAACAATCCTAAAATTTGTATGGAACCAGAAAAGACCGCAGATCTCCAAGGAAATGTTGAAAAAGAAAAACAAAGCTGTTTTTGCCTGATTTCAAGCAATATTACAAAGCTGTGATCACCAAGACAGCATGGTACTGGCACAAAAACAGACACATAGATCAATGGAACAGAATAGAGAGCCCAGAAATGGACCCTCAACTCTATGGTCAACTAATCTTCGACAAAGCAGGAAAGAATGTCCAATGGAACAAAGACAGTCTCTTCAATAAATGGTGCTGGGAAAATTGGACAGCTTTATACAGAAGAATGAAACTCGACCATTCTCTAACACCATACACAAAGATAAACTCTAAATGGATGAAAGACCTCAATGTGAGACAGGAATGCATCAAAATCCTAGAGGAGAACACAGGCAGTAACCTCTTCGACATCAGCCACAGCAACTTCTTTCAAGGCACATCTCCAAAGGCAAGGGAAACAAAAGCGAAAATGAACTTTTGGGACTTCATCAAGATAAAAAGCTTCTGCACAGCAAAGGAAGCAGTCAACAAAAAAAGAGGCAACCCACGGAATGGAAGAAGATATTTGCAAATGCCACTACAGATAAAGGGCTGGTATCCAAGATTTATAAAGAACTTCTCAAACTCAACACCCAAAAAACAAATAATCAAGTCAAAAAATGGGCAGAAAACATGAACAGATACGTCTCCAAAGAAGACATACGAATGGCTAACAGTCACATGAAAAAATATTCAACATCATTAGCCATCAGGGAAATTCGAATCAAAACCAACTTATACCAGTTAGAATGGCAAAAATTGAAAAGGCAAGAAACAACAAATGTTGGAGAGGATGTAGAGAAAGGGGAACCCTCTTACCCTGTTGGTGGGAATGCAAGTTGGTACAGCCGCTTTGGAAAACAGTGTGGAGGTTCCTCAAAAAGTTAAAAATAGAGCTACCCAATGACCCAGCAATTGCACTCCTGGGTATTTACCCCAAGGATACAGTTGTAGTGAAAAGAAAGGCCATATGCACCCCAATGTTCATAGCAGCAATGTCCACAATAGCCAAACTGTGGAAGGAGTCAAGATGCCCTTCAACACACAAATGGATAAAGAAGATGTGGTTCATATATACAATGGAATATTACTCAGCCATCAGAAAAGATAAATACTCACCATTTGCATCAACATGGATGGGACTGGAGGAGATTATGCAAAGTGAAATAAGTCAAGCAGAGAAAGGCAATTATCATACGGTTTCAGTTATTTGGGGAACATAAGGAATAGCATGGAGGACATTAGGAGAAGGAAGGGAAAAATGAAGGGGGGGAAATCAGAGGGGAAGATGAACCATGAGAGACTATGGACTCGGGGAAACAGACTGAGGGTTTCAGAGGGGTGGGGAGTGGGGGGATGGGTTAGCCCGGTGATGGGTAATAAGGAGGGCACGTATTGCGTGGAGCACTGGGTGTTATACGCAAACAATGAATCATGGAACACTTCAACAAAAACTAATGATGTACTGTATGGTGACTAACATAACATAATAAAATTTAAAAAATAAAGATTTTATTTATTTATTTGAGAGGGTAAGAGTGAGAGAGCACGGGGGGTGGTGGTGAGCAGAGGGAGAGCGAGAAGAGAAGGAGACTCCCAGCTGAGCAGGGGCTCAATCCAGGACCCATGAGATCATGACCTGAGCTTAACCGACTGAGCCACCCAGGTGTCCCTCCAAATTTTTTACTGTGACCCATGGGGAAAGAAAATACATTTTACATGACCCACATGTAATACATACATACAGGGAGATAAAACAGAAGCAGACGTCTCATGAAGCAGTACTTATCCGAATCCAGTATGATGTATTCTGATATGTTGTGTTCCTTTCCCTTCTCTCTTCTATTCTGTATCCATATCTATATGTATACTTATATCTATATCCACATTTATATAGAGTTTTGAAGTTTTGCCAAAAGTCAGGACCCACTAAATTGATTTCATGACCCAACAGTAGGTTGAGAACTTCAGTGTGAAAAACAGTGCCCCAGAAGGAAGAGGCCAGTTAACTCTCATTTCTCATTCTAGAGGAAAAGGCTCTGTTTTCTATTAAAGGGACTTTTATCAGGGAACCAGGGGGAGAGAGAATGCTGAAAAGCTGAAAGCCACATAGCCCCATCTGAGGCTTACAGGTGAATAGCCCCATCTGAGGCTTATAGGTGAAAACAAGTCTGAATCTTTGTCCATAATGAGAGTAGGTTTTTGCATACATTTTGGAGGTTTCTGAATCAAGCTTCAAAAAACAGGAGGTCACCTATCCTTTGCTCCTATACCAACCTGCAAGCTAAGTTTTCCTTAGCTGGGATTCCAGCAAATCTTCCAAATGCCACTATGCCTAGGTACCAGGGAAGGGCAAGATTTATGTAGACTCAGCTGGACAGGAAATGCTCTGAGCTAGGACTGTACTTACAGTTTTTTTCCATAACAAAATCAGGGCATGTGGTCTCACAGGTACTTATGAGGACAATAGGATACAATATTTGAAACTACAACTGTCCTGGAAAGCCCCCAACTTGGGATTGCAAGGTTACCATGAGAATTGGAGAACTTGATGCTAAGAGAGTCAGAAGGAAGGAGAAGTCCTCTTTCCCATGCACCCAGGTCTTGCCCTCTGATTTGGGGAAAGGAGCCTTGGACTTCCAGAACCTTCTGGAACACCAGAAACTGCTCCTAATACCCTTGAGGATGTTCAGTTATTAAACACATTAGTGGATTTGTAGGAGGCCGGGATCCTAAGTGATAAGAGGAGAAGTGGAGGAAAGGGAACTGGGAGGCCTCCAATGGATTTCATAATGTTGCTCACAGCTGCTTGGGCTCCCAGCTTCTTGCTCACCCTGCTGGCTCCAGCCACCCATCCCCCCTGCCCCCTACCATATCCCTGCCATGCCCTCAGCCATTTGTGTTGTTAACAACTTGACTTTGGCCTAAGGTGGCTGTTGTTATTGAAGAATGAAGAGGGACTGGGTTTCACTGAACTTGCACACTCGGCTCTTTTCTTCGTGGACTAATCCATGTTGGAGCGTGATATAATAGTTTCCTTGTCATTTGCGGGCTCAGATTCTGGGGTTCCTCCTTTCTTCACTGCAGTCCAGGTTCCTGAGGCTTGAGTAGGACAACAGTCCTGTGGAAAGGTCTAAGGACACCCTCCTCAAATCTCCTCTACCTTGCAACGCCCCTACTTCCAGGCCTGGTTGCGTCTGCCGCCCACATCCACCCTTCTCTGAAGGATGTGTGGCCAATGTGAATGGTATCTCCATGCCTCTGTGAGCCCCTCAGAAAGGAGCTTGATTTCAACAGTTTATTCAAGAGCTTGCTTTGGGCCCCAAGGGAAACACCTCCTCTCTGAGGGTCCTCTCTGAGACCTTCCTCCCACAGATTTCAAGGAGAGAAGGCGAAGGAGACATGGAGTCACCTCTCAAGACCTCTTTCAAACCCTATTGCTATTAAACAAGCCCAGCTCAGGGGCACCTGGGTGGCTCAGTTGGTTAAGCGACTGCCTTCAGCTCAGGTCATGATCCTGGAGTCCCAGGATCAAGTCCCATATCGGGCTCCCTGCACAGCAGGGAGTCTGCTTCTCCCTCTGACCCTCCCCCCTCTCATGCTCTCTCTCTATCTCATTCTCTCTCTCAAATAAATAAATAAAATCTTTAAAAAAAAAAAAAAAACAAGCCCAGCTCAGCCCAGCCCATGAGATCAATGCCCAGCAGACTCCAACCCCAATACCAGGAAGTAAAACACAAAGTCCCTTTAATCATTTGCCCAGTTACCTTATTCTGAGCTCTCCGACCTCCTTCTTCTTTGGCCCTGCACCTCTGAAAACAGTGCCTTTAATTAGAACCCCCGAATGCTGTTGCTTTCTGCTATCTGCCTCCTTTGCCCACTTGTTTCCTATGTCTATGTTTCTAGAGTCTAATTGTGATTAAATTACAGGGTAATACTAATAGGGGGGTGAGAACCAGCTAATGGCTCACTGTTCCACGAAGCAACAATTGCAGTAATCACCAAACTAAAGGCTCCCGTGCATTATGGAGGTTGCTGGGGTTTCCTGGTCTACGCTTCCTCCACACCCCTGTCTGAGAGAATGAATACAGTTCACAGAGCACACTACCCAGAAGCAAGTGAAGATAAAAAGGACATTACTGAAAGAATAAGGGGGAAATGAAGGAAACTCTTTCAGGAATAAGACTTTGAGTCGCAACAAAAGTAGAAGCAAAGAGAATTGGGTTCAACATTTCAAAAAATATCTTGGAAGATGAAACAAAGTTATCAAATCAATTATTAAAGGGGCTTTGGCTTGGGTTTTCTGGGATGTGATGAAGTTGGGGTAGTACTGGTCCTTCCTTCACTTTCTGCAAGTTCGGCGTGATGGAGAGCACATGTGAAATAAACATGTGGCTCTGGAGAGCAAATCCACACCACAGGCATTCCCAACAGACCCAGACCAACAGCACCACAATTCCATCCAATAAATTGTGCTCACACTGGGATAGAAGAAAAACAAAATGATATGGGCCCTGACTTCATGGTCAACACAGTCCGAGATGGGAGACTAAATAGAGGCTAAGTATAGGTTCCTATTCTGGACACTTGTGACCCACTTCTCAATTTAGAATGCACTTCATAGGCTCTTGGCTATCAGGAACGTAGGGATTCTTATTCTCATTCCACAGATATGGAAACCAAGGCTCAAGGTCATGTATGCCCTAAGTTTTTTAATTCTGTTGACTCTTGCCTCTTCCTGCAGGGGATCCCCAGCAATGTCTCAGTCTGCTATTGAAGACATCTATCCTTGCCACTGCTCCACCACCTCATACCACATCCCAGAGACACTAGAAATCTGAGAGGGAGAGCAACTCTCCTCCAGAGTTAGAGGACCATACAGGGATGCCCCAAGGCCTTGCAGAGTTGGATTGAAATGCTGCCTCTCAATCTCTCTTTCTTTTTTACTGCCTCTCTCTCTCTTTTAAGTTAGAGCCCCCCTCTCCCACTAGAGTCCAGATTTGGGTCTATAAGATCCAAAGGGTGGGGCCTGGGAAATAAATCCAAATGGTAAACAGTATCTTAGGCTTGAAAAATAGAAGTAAATGCACGAGCAAAGGTAAAAAGAGAGAGAGAAACCAAGAAACAGACTCTTAGTAACTGAGAACAAACTGATGGTGGTCAGAGGGGAGGTGGCTAGGGGCTGGGGGAAACAGGTGATGGGGATTAAAGAGTACACTTATCATGATGAAAAAAATTTTTGTAAGATTTATTTTATTTGGGGGCGCCTGGGTGGCTCGGTCGTTAAGCGTCTGCCTTCGGCTCAGGTCATGATCCCAGGGTCCTGGGATCGAGCCCCGCATCGGGCTCCCTGCTCCGCGGGAAGCCTGCTTCTCCCTCTCCCATTCCCCCTGCTTGTGTTCCCTTTCTCACTGTGTCTCTCTCTCTGTCAAATAAAGAAATAAAATCTTTAAAAAAAAAAGATTTATTTTATTTGGGAGAGAGAGAGCATGGGGGGAGGGGCAGAGGGAGAGAGATAATCTCAAGCTGACTCCCCGCTGAGCATGGAGCCCTATGCAGGGCTTGATCTCATGACCCTGAGATCATGACCTGAGCTGAAATCAAGAGTTGGCTGCTTAACCGAATGAGCCACCCAGGGGCTCCCCAAAATTTTTTTTAAAATAGAGGTAGGGGGGAGGGGGGATTGGTTAGCCCAGTGATGGGTATTAAGGAGGGCACATACTGCATGGAGCACTGGGTGTTATACGAAAACAATGGATCATGGATCACCACATCAAAAACCAATGATGCATTGTATGGTGACTAACATAACATAATAAAATTAAAAAAAAAACAAACCCTGCAATTAATCAAAAAAAATAAATAAATAAAAATAGAAGTAAATGTCAGATTAATGCTCAGGAGTCAGATAATAGAAGCATTTTGGTTCAGAATGTGTCCTAAATGAAATGAAATCAGATGTTAAAATAGAAGCTTTAGCTGAATCACAATAAATGCCAACTCCCAAAGTGAAGTGCTAGACCAGGATTTACAGAGTAAGTGGCAGAGAGTATTTAAGGTACAGATGAATTGAGAGTAAGACTCTAGATGAGGGTTTCTTTGGGGAAAGCTGTGCTGAGTTCCATTCCACCCCCATCTCGAAGACGTCAAGCCTGAGAAACCAAAATGTCAAGAGGTAGAGCAGGGGTTACACCTGGAAAGTAGCTCTCCTCACAGTTGTTGGGGCAGAGGGAGAGCCATGAGTGAGAGAGAGGGTTGGCCTGGGATAGTCAAAGACACTATACAAGAGGGCAGCCCAGAGGGGCGAAGAGATTTCAGGGAGAACCTGGAGGTATGGCTGGATTCCCAAGGACGGAGGAAGGAGTAAGCAATGAGCCAAAGGAAAATGCATCACCCAAAGTGAGAGAACCACAAGTGAGAGGTCCCCAGCAATGGTGGTGTTATGGACTGAATGTGTCCCCCCGCCAATTCTTAGTTGAGATCCTTACCCCTCAATGGGATGATCTTTAGGAGGTGGGGCCTCTGAGAGGTGGTCAGGTCATGAGGGTGGAGCCCTCATGAATGGGATTAATGTCCTCCTAGGAAGAAGCCAAAGAGCTAGCTTGCTGTCTTTCTGCCTCATGAGGATACAAGGAGTCTATAGCCCAGAAGAGCGCTCTCACCAGAACCCACCCCTGTTGGCACCCTGATCTCAGACTTCCAGCCTCCAGAACCGCGTGAAATAAATTTCTGTTGTTTATAAATCATCCCGTGGTACTGTTACGGCCCCCCTAACTGATTAAGACAGGGAGGGGTATAAAGCACACAAAAGTGTCCGCTTTAAACACCTGGCAAGTTCAGAGAACACCAATGCCAGAGATCCCGACGCCAGGACCAATCAAGTGGAAATTTTCCTGCTTCTTCCCATTCCAACACTGTAAGCATCAGAAACCACAGCTAAAAAGATGGGGAGGGGAGGGACAGAAGTGTTGCCGACTGCATATGTTCAGCCTGAGCCGAAGGAGAGAGGGAAAGCCTTCTTTCGACATTGTATTTGGAATTTTAATGATTATCTAAACATTTTAATCACTGGCTCTATATTCAGACTTAGGGTGAACAAGGAAATCATGGGGACTGCCTCAAGTTGTATCCATGTGCAGCCCCACTGAATTTAAAGAGTTAACAAGAGAGAGAACTTAAGTCTATAATTGCATCTCAGGAGCTGTGCTTGTTTAACATGACAATTGTTCAAAAACCGTACTGATTTGTTAAATGGCTTCCCTAAGAAAGCTAGAAACAGTTACGCCATTCATAAACAGACCCTACTCCTCAGGGCGGCAGAGGAGTGGAGATGAGCCAATGAGAGACAGGCCTCGCTCTCAGGAAACACTTGCAGGAAGCAAGCGTCCGGTCTGGAGCAGGCCTGCCTCTCCGGGGTGGAGCTGGGGGGACTGGTACCCAAGGTCAGGGCCCTGGTCACAGTCTGCAGCTGGTGGAACACCGCCAGCCTGTCTGAGGACGCTCTGAGTCCCGAGACTCCACCAGCTGTCCTTGGACAGGAGAGATGGAGGGGGATACGGCTGAGCCTCGGGGCAGGCGGAGCCAGGAGCACAGAACCTGCCCCATTTGCCCAGGGGGGAGGAATCCCACCGTGGGCTGGGCGAGAGGGGACATTGTTTCACGATGTACCATCAATAGACCTCTTTGTACAGGTGAGTGCCTAGGGTAAAGCCGACTCACTTCAGCTGAGGTAGGCAGGTGGGCAAGGGAGGATGGAAGTGGACCCTCTGGAAACTGCTCTAGGGGTTTAGAGGTCACGCTCCTGGAAGGCAGCCCAACCTGTTCATCAGATCTGTCCCAACAAGTCTGGATTCTAGCTGAGCACAAGCATGAGGCTGACAGCCCTCTCTCTCTCCCTCTCTCTCTCTCTCTCAAAGAAGTAAAAGGGCTTCTAGCACATGCCTTCCTCAGCTGTGTCCTTACTGGCCTCCTCGCCTTAAAATATCCCTCCTCAAATGCAACAGGCACACCACCGCCAGATGGATATCCTTCGTCCCCCTTTTGACCTCACCCCTCAACAAGCATGACTCTCCCAGGTTCCCCCCAATACCCTCTGGCTCCAGTCCAAGACCTAAGACGACTTCAACTCATCCACCTTTTCAACCTCCCATGGTAGTTTCCTTCCACACAGTCCTTCTCCTTCTGTGGCTCCTCTTCTCCGTTTAGCGGCCCCCTGGGATGCTTTGCACTTTCCTCCTTACTTGTTCACACGCTTCCCCTGGCTCAGCCAGGTGGGGCCAGAGCTGCTGGCAGTGAAACTGAACGGAGACCTGGCCACTGCCTCTGGCTCTGTCACTGCCACTCTTCAGACTGGTGACCTGCCGGAAACCGCCTCACTTTCTAAGCCTCCTTTCTTCTGTCATAAAATTATTAGAGTGGGGGTGCCTGGGTGGCTCGTGGGTTAAGCGTCTGCCTTCCACTCAGGTCATGATCCCAGGGACCTGGGATCGAATCCTGCATCGGGCTCCCTGCTCCATGGGGAGTCTGCTTCTCCCTCTGCCCCTCCCTCACTCGCTCTCTCTCTCTCTAATAAATAAATAAAATCTTAAAAAAAATTATTAGAGTGAATGACTTTGAAGAGTTTTTTTCCTAGCTCAAATTTCAGTGATTCTCCCATTAACTCTGCTTTTACTCGAACCTCTGCCTCTCAGGTAATTCCCAGGCCCAAGTGACCTAAATCTGATGATATGTCACTACCTTTCTTCTGTGACCCTTTATGTACATTTGAATCTCCTTTGGCCCTGGACAGAGATGGGCTTGCTTTGCTTTTACGAGCATCTCTACAGCACATGAAACTTTGTCTTTTTTTTTTTTTTTTACTTTTCTTAGTATCTACTGGGTCCCAATATTTGTGTTTTTATGACAACAACTTGACTTGAGGCCCTGCTTCAAATGGTTCAAGTATTTTAAACATTCTGCTTTCCAAGTTTTAACTGGACACAAAAGACTCTGGGTTCATTCGGGGCCACCCAGAACAGGATTCTAAAGGAGAGTATGTTAGTTAGTTGGTTGCAATGATATTTTCAAAATCAAAGCTGGACTGAAATTTCATCACTAAAGAAAAGCTGGAGACTCCTACATTCCATGACTCTTGCCAACAGATGTTAGGATTGCCTGCTTATCTGCTACTGGGTGACTGTTTAGGTCCCACTCTGAGTATCAAGGGTCCTAGGCCTATTCTTCTTCCCAATCATAAGCCCATTTGAGAACCCCATTCAGATGGACATAGGATCATCAGAATGGACATTAATCCTCAGATACGCAAACATTTGCCTTAAGGATTTAGCATCTCCGGATACCAATCCTAGACAACTATTTTACTAGCTTGTTGCCCTTGAGCTAGGGTCTTATTCTCTCTGTGCCTCAGTTTATTATCTATAAAATGAGAAGTAACAATCAGGTTACATTGAGGATTAAATAAAATAATGCATGTGAAGCTCTTAGCACTATGCTTGGCCCTGGTGGTTCATATTACAATAAGATGAGTAAGCACCCTGAGGGCTCATGGTCACCTGGCTTTATGTTCCAGAGTGCATTTGGGTAACAGGACACCTACAGAGAGAACACAGAGGCCCAGGTTCTAATCCTTGCCCTCATCTCCTTGCTTTCAGCATGAGTTCCAGAGCATTCCCATCCAACACCAATGCTGTAAAAATTGGAAGTAACATACAGGCAGTAGTATGATCAGTTATTACGAGTGGCTGTTAGAAAAGGCTTACAAGTGGGTGAAGATAAAATGTAAGAACCGGAGGAGCCTCAGAGAATCTGGACTCCATTCACCCTCCACTCAACTCTCTCTACAGATGAGCAGACAAAGTCCAAAGTCTAACACCAAGCCAACAATAGAACAGATTCAGGGAGATCTTGGTGTATTAGAGACTCAGGGAAATATTGCTCAATCAAGTTTTAGGGAGTTGTGAAGAAATTAGTATCTACTCGTAGTTGTTGTATTAACTTTAAGTAAGTTTTTACTAATGGTGGGGGTGGGGGGGTAAGACCTGATGCCCAGACAGAAAGAGCATTTTGTCATTAAGGGAGCCGGGAGAGGGGCAGGGCAGGGAGAAATGGTCTGGCTTGGACCAGAGAAAGAGAGGGGGAGGTGAGGCAGGTATGAGTCATGGAAGGTTCCAGCTCAAGCTGTGAAGTGACCCTGGGGAGAAAGGCCCACAGAAGAAGCCTGTGCAGATCCTGGGTGATAAAGCTGTTTCAAGCTGGTCTGTGTCGCTGCTTCCTCAGCAATCAAATGAGTGTTAGGGGAGCCTGTCCTATCCTAGGAAATTCCTCTGCTGGTGACCCGTGGGAAGCAGAAAAGGAAGGGTAAAGTCTAAAGGGTGTGGTGTTTGTGTAGAGAGAGAAAACCTGATCCCTAGATGGTAGTGGGTAAAAATCTTGTCAGAGGTAAAATAATCTAGCAAGTCTTTCAGGGGTGTCCTAGGTCAGGAAGTTTGGGGATGAGGAAAGAGAAAAAGAACTTTTATTTCAACCTCTACCATAGGCCAGACACAGTGCCAGATGGCTTTTTTTTTTTTTTAAGTAAACTCTACCCCCAAATTGGGGCTTGAACTCATGACCCTGAGGATCAAGAGTCACATGCTCTACTGACTGAGCCAGCCAGGTGCCCCGTAGGTTGCATTTTTTTAAATAGCAATTTTAATAACATATAATTCACATGCCATACAATTCACCCATTTAAAATATACAATTCAGGGGTGCCTAGCTGGCTAAGTCAGAAGAGCGTGTGACCCTTGATCTCAGGGTTGCGAGTTCAAGCCCCATGTTGGGTGTGGAGATTACTAAAAAAATAAACTTAAAAAATAAAATAAAATAAAATATACAATTCAGTGGTTTTTAGTATATTCAGGATTGTGCAACCATCACCACTGTCTAATTCCAGAATATGTTCATCACCCTAAAAAGAAATCCCATACCCATAGGCAATCACCTCCCCACCATCATTTTCTCCCAACCCCCACCCTAGGCAACCATTAACCTACTTTGTGTCATTTTTCTATTCTAGACAGCTCATAGAAGTGAAATTATAAAATAAGTGGTCTTTTATGACTGACTTTTTTCACTTAGCATAATGTTTTCAAGTTTCATCCATACTAAAGCACGTTGCACTACTTCATTTCTTTTGATTGCCGGGTGATATTCCATTGTCTGGATATACATTTTGTTTGTCAATTCACCAGTTGATGGACATTTGGATTATTCCACCATTTGGCTATTATGAGTAATGTGCTGCTACGAACATTCATGTACAGGTTTTTGTGTGGTCATATGTCTTCCTATGTCCTAGAGTATATACATAGACAGGAATGGAAGTGCTGGGTCCTATGGTAACCTACGTCTAACCATATGGTGAAGTGCCAGACTGTTTTCCAAAGCAGCTGCACCATTCTACGTTCCTACCAGCAGTATAGGAGGGTTCTAATTCTCCACATCCTTGCCAACACTTGTTGTTATCTGACCTTTTTATTATATCCATCCTAGAGGTGTGGAGTGGTATCTCATTGTGGTTTTTTTTTTAAGATGTATTTATTTATTTTAGAGAGAGAGTGCGTGTGTGTGTGTGTGAGAGCACGGGGAGAGGCAGAGGGAGAGAATCCCAAGCAGGCTCCCCACTGAGCATGGAGCCTGACTAGGGGCTTGATCCCAGGACCTCAAGATCACAATCTGAGCCGAAAACAAGAGTCAGACACTCAACCAACTGAGCCACCCAGGTGCCTCTCTCATTGTGGTTTTAATTTGCTTTCCCTGATGCTAATAATGTTGAGCATCTTTTTTAATGTGCTTATTGGTTATTTATGTATCTTCTTTGGAGAAATGTCTTATTTGGATCCTTTGTCCATTTAAAAATTAGGTTATTTGTCATTTTATTACGGAGTTGTAAGAGTTCTTTATATATTCTAGATACATTTTCCTTTATCAGAGATAAGATTTGCAAGCATTTTCTCCCATTCTGTAGAGTTTTGTCACCTTCCTGAGGTTGTCCTTGGAAGCAAATGTTTTGACTTTCAATGAAGTCCAATTTAGTTAATTTTTTTCTTTTGTCCTTTGTGCTTTTGATGTCATATCTAAGAAATCATTGCCCAACGAACCCAAAGTCATGAAGATGATTATTTGCTTCTCTGGGCATGCTGTTGATGTATGGTAACTTTGGATAAATTATAAAATAGACACATATTTAATTAATAAATTACATCTTTATTCTGTAAAATTAATTTTTCTTGCCTTTATTTCAGCGAAATCACAAGTTATGCTGTTATAATCCATATTTTTCACATAATTTGCATTCTACTGAGAGTGATGGTCTAAAGCAAGGGTCAGCAAATTAGGCCTATTGGGAAAATGCAGCCCACCACACGTTTTGTAAGTAAATACTTACTGCCACTTGATCATACTCATTCATTTCCTTATTATCTATGGCAGCTTTCCCCCACGACACCACAGGTGGATAGTTGCGACAGGGATCACAGGCCCCTATCCCTAACATATTTACTACCTGGCTTTTTACGGAAAGGGCCTGCCAACCTCCAATTTAAAACATTAAGGTGCTTCTGGGTGGCTCAGTTGGTTGAGCAGCCAACTCTTGATTTCAGCTCAGGTCATGATCTCAGGGATCTGGGACCAAGCCCCTTTTTGGGCTCCATGCTCAGCGGGGAGTCGGCTTGAGGATTCTCTCTCCCTCTCCCACTGCCCCTCCCCTCACTCACATGCTCACTTGCATGCTTGCTCTCTCTCTCTCTCTCAAATAAATCGTAAAAAAAAAAAATTTAAAAATAGAATGTCATTTTATTCAAAATATATACAATTTAAATGCATTTCATCAAAAATGTTAAAGTAAACGTCAAATATTTAAAATGTAAAGTTATATTCATGTTTTCAGGTTTCCTCTAAAAATTAAAATTATCTATTAAAATTAAAAGAAAATTCAAATTATAATAAGCAAATACCAATATTTCAATTAAAATATTCTAAATAAAATGGATGTTTTAACTTAAATTGGGGGAAATTTTTAATTAAATCTTAATATCTTTATAAAAATAAAACTATTCTTGGGGCGCTTGGGTGGCTCAGTCATTAAGCGTCTGCCTTCGGCTCAGATCTTGATCCCAGGGTCCTGGGGTCGAGCCCTACATCAGGCTCCCTGCTCGGCGGGAAACCTGCTTCTCCCTCTTCCACTCCCCGTGCTTGTGTTCCTATCTCTCTCTCTGTCAAATAAATAAAATCTTTTAAAAAATAATAAAAATAAAAATAAAACTGTTCTCAATTCTAGCACTCAATGTCCGTCTAGTGACTCATGTAAATTATCTGTATCACGCTGCGCACATCATATTATCTACATATATGCACACGGAAGAGTAACAGGACTTGTTTAGTATTGCAACACATTTCTCAGTCCCTCTGTGTAACTTCTGCAAACACTGCCCTAATTAGTGTGAACCACAAATGGAACATAAAGAGAAGCAAGAAAAATGGATGCTTGGCACTACTGGGAAATACTACATTATGTAAGAATCTATTGCATTTATGCTATCTGAGGGAAGGGATTTAACAAGTTAGTCTTTTCTCATACCTAAACCATCTGCCACTCAAATCCATAGCATTCTGTCCCCAACACAGACAGTAGCAGAACCCATTCTATTTCAGACACTGGGAATGAGCTCTAGGGCCTGAAGAGCATTCCTCAAGAGAGTAGATGTTTAGGAGAAATCGTGCTGGTTCCACGCTGAGCATAGAATCCAGAATGATAGAGGCACCTGTGGGGGGCGGGGGGGGGGGGGGCGGGTTCTGTTTTTTGTTTTTTCCTCTTCTACATGTAGCAAGTACTATCATTTATGTGGGAAAAAAAAAAAAGTTACCACATTCAGAGGCCTATTTATGCCTAAGATTGCCATTTTTTCGTAAGAGGAAAAAGGATTTTTTTAATATTTGGTAAGATATACTAGCAAAATTAAGACACCTGTGTTTTTTTTTAATAATTTATTTTTTTAAGTAACCTCTACCATGGGCTCGAACCCACAACTCCGAGATCAAGAGTCACATCTCTACTGACTGAGCTGGCCACGTGCCTGTGTTTTTAAAATAAATGTGTATTTGTGCTATGTGCTGAAACTTGAGCAGGAGCCTCTCTTGCCTGCATCTGCAGGTGGTATTTCTGGAGCTGTAAGAAGAGACTGGTGTGAAAACCTGGAGTTTAGGTAGAATCACTGTGGAATTAGTAACTAAGAACCAGGGTCTCAGTACAGAATATCTTACTGTAATTCAAATCTAGAACTATATTGCGGTCCTGAGTCTTTAAATAAGTCTAGTTGGTTGGCTTCTCTTAGGTAAGAGTTTTTACCATCTGATAAAGGTATAGATGATGTAGATGTTTGAAATGTTTTAGAGGGGCGCCTGGGTGGCTCAGTCGTTAAGTGTCTGCCTTCGGCTCAGGTCATGATCCCAGGGTCCTGGGATCGAGCCCCGCATCGGGCTCCCTGCTCAGCGGGAAGCCTGCTTCTCCCTCTCCCACTCCTCCTGCTTGTGTTCCCTCTCTCACTGTGTCTCTCTCTGTCAAATAAATAAATAAAATCTTTAAAAAAAAGAAAAGCCAACACATTAGAGAATTTAACCTATCAAATGTGTGATTTTAATTTGAAATGTTTATTGTCATTAGACATGATATTTTAAAATTTTTATCCAAGTACTCCATGCTTTGCAATGTAAACTATACTCTTCAAGAACATAGTTTAAAAAATAAAATAATTGACTTGAGACAACAAAAAA
This sequence comes from Neomonachus schauinslandi, assembly GCF_002201575.2. Taxonomy (NCBI): domain Eukaryota; kingdom Metazoa; phylum Chordata; class Mammalia; order Carnivora; family Phocidae; genus Neomonachus; species Neomonachus schauinslandi. Next base: position 27,857,054 of record NC_058417.1, read on the forward strand.
CAATAGCTCCAGGTCAATTCCAGTAGTAAACACTTTCCGTTCTTTTAGCTCTTCTTGTAATAACCTCCACACTTCTGTGATATATGTTCTTTTGATTTATCAATTGCAGGTGGTATCCAGTGACTTCTAATGATATATGAAAGTATTTAACTTTCTTACACCCCCCATCCAACTTCCAAATATAGTTCTATCACAATTTTTTCTTGGATCCACGTTTCACATTTTAGTTACCATGACTATGTAAATATTGTTCAAGGCTGATCCAACAGCATACTATGATTTTACTTCATCTCTTGTAAACCTATCTAGTTTTCCTTGAATTAATAATTAACTCAGTTTTAAAATAAACATTTCTATTTTGGAACAGCTTTAGACTTACAGAACTATTGCAAAGATACAACAGAGAGATCCCATAAAGCCTCCACCTAGTTTCCCTTATGATTACACTGGGGTATAGTTGTCACAATTAGTGAATCAATAATGATGCATTATTAACTAAAGTCAATATTCTATTCAGATTTCCTCAGTTTTTCCCTAACGTTTTGTTTTGTTTTGTTTTGTTTCTGTTCCAGGATCCTGTCTCCTTGGACTCCTTCTGGTTCTTAGAGTTTTCCAGACCCTCCTTGTTTTTATGACTTTGACAGTTTTGAGGAATGCTAGTCAGGTATTTTGTAGAATTACTGTCAATTAGGGTTTGTCTTACGTTTTTATCATGGTTAGACTGGGGTAATTTATTGGGAGGAAGACCATCCTCATCAGATCATAACAAGAGTACCTATTATTGATATGACTTATCACTGTTGGCATTAACCTTGATCTTCTGGCTTAAGGGAGTGTTAACTGCCCGCCGCCGTGCCCCATATCTATACTATACTCCTTGGAAGGAAGTCACTATGTTCAGCCCACACTTAATGAATGGGGAGTTAGCTCTACATAAATTATTTGGAATTCTTCTATATGGGAGATTTGTCTATTCTCCCCATTTATTCAATCATTTATTTATACAGTATGAACTCATGGATATCTATTTTTTATACTTTGGGTTATCATCCAATACAACATTTTTTTCATTATTTTTAAATTGTTCCAGCTTGGCCACTGGGAGTTCTGTCGGGTGGCTCCTGTATCCTTTTCACATATCTCCATCATTGTGGTGGGATTTTTAAATTTAATTTTTAAAATATTTATTTATTTGAGAGAGCAGGGGCACAGAGGGAGAGGGAGAGAGAATCTCAAGCCGGCTTCCCACTGAGCGCGGAGTCCGACCTAGGGCTCAACCCCACAACCCTGAGATCATGACGTGAGCTGAAATCGAGTCAGATGCCAAAATGACTGAGCCACCCAGGAGCCCCCCATTTTTTTTTAAGCATTCTCTTACTTTCTGGTACTACAAAATGCTATAGACTCATATTGTATTTTTCCTGCTCCAGTTTTTTTTTTTTTTTTTTTTTTTTTTAGAGAGCGAGCGAGAGAGAAACAGCATGAGAGAGGAGAGGGTCAGAGGGAGAAGCAGGCTCCCTGCTGAGCCGGGAGCCCGATGTGGGACTCGATCCCAGGACCCTGGGATCATGACCTGAGCCGAAGGCAGTCGCTTAACCAACTGAGCCACCTAGGCGCCCTTTCCTGCTCCGGTTTTAGAATCAGTCATTTCTCCAAGGAACACTGGTTCCTTCTGTTAGAGAATGGTATTAGAAGCCAAGATCTGGGTGCTAGTGTGCTCATTGCTACTAGGGTGTCTTGCTTCTAGGCCCTCCCAGCTGACAGAGATAGGAGATATACACAGTGTACTAATCCATGTATACCCACATATTTATAATGTAGCTGAGTCTCTCCATATAAACATGAGTTCATACCATCTCCAACTCTATTCCAGTTACTACATGGATCATCCTTGCATCTTCCCCTTCCTTATCTATAAGCTCCCATTCCAACGAGAACATGGCTCACATACTTACTGGTTCAATTCCAATACACACACAGTTTTTTCAGAATTATTAACCCAGGAAGCAACTAGTTTTTTATCAGTCTGTATAAAGTGTTTATGTATAGTTCCTTTGCCTTCAGTTTTACAGACTACACTCATTTCCAAAGTCACTTAGGTCAGACCTTTATTCTCCCACTCCCTCCAGAGAGGTTACTTCATATATTTGCAATATATTTAGATTCGTTTGTCACACTATGCATTTTATACTGGGTTCCCTCAACCTCCTAAATTATATTTAAAATTTGCATGCATTAAACTATACTCTTTGTGCTTTAAAGTTCTATGGGTTTTTGAAAAGGTTTTATAGGTTTGAATGTCTTATATTCACCATTAGAGTATCACACAGAATAGTTTCACCACCCTAAGAAACCCATGTGTTTCACTCCCCTCCTCCTGAACCCCTGACAATCACTGATCTGTTTTGTTTATCATTTCCATAGTTTTGTCTTTTTCAAAAAGTCATATAATTGGAATCATACAGTATGTGGTTTTTTCAGACTGGTTTCTTTCCCTTATCAGTATGCATTTAAGATTCATCCATGTCTTCTCATAGCTCATTTAATTGCTGAGTAATATCTCATTGTATGGATACAACAACCTCATTTTTCATGCACTTTCTTTGAACTTACCGCTAAATTTTGCAGTACTTCTCAATACCAAAATGTTTCAATACAAGTTTTACATGGTCATTTTTGTCAGATGATCTATCCGTTACTTTTTTCCCCTGCTAGAGACACCAAACCTGCAGTTTTTTAGTGTCCTGCTCCAATCTAGACAAGTTGTCCTCAAAAGGAGCTGCAGAATTGTCCTCCTGGGTTTGCTCTCTGATAATCATGCTGGAAATTCCTTTGTCTCTCTCTACATAAACTTTTTGTTCTCTGCATCCAATGTCTTCTTTGTTTTTTGGTTTACTTCTTTCCTTTAGTGGAACATATCCTTCAGCACCTTCCTGAGAAATAATGACTGGAAGATACATCATTGAAAATTCTGGCTTCACTCATGATTGAGAGTTTGGATATGTATAGAATTGAACATTGAAAATACATTTTTACTCAGAAATGTCAGGGAATTGTTCCATTCTTGTTATTGTTGTTTTAGTTGTTTAGTATTATTGTTTATTGTTCCAGTGTTGTTATTGAGAAATCAAATGATATTTTGATTCAAGGCTGAGAGGGAGGGTGTGGTAGGTGATCTATTTTGTTTTCATTAAAACATTTTAGGATATTTTACCTATGGTTTTCTAAAATTTCACAATGATATAATTTGGTAAGTTTCATTTTTGTTCATGGTGCTGGGCATTTAGTGATCTCTATCCATTTGAAGACTCATATCTTTTTGTTCTGGAAAATATTTTTGTACTATCTCTTTGATAATATTCTTCCCTACCATTCTGCCTTTCTTCTGGAACACTCATTAGGAGTTTTTGAACTTCTTGAATTCTCTAATTTTCTTATCTTTTCTCTCCTTATTGTCATCTATTTGTTTTTCTAGTTTCTGAGAAGTCTCCTTGGTTTTATCTTTCAATTCTTTTGTTTCATTTCTTGAATTCTTACTATCAAACTTTAGAGTTTCAAGAGTGGTCCTTTCTTACTCCATATTGTTTTATATATACACCGTGCACACGTCGGCTCTCCTTTTTTCCTATTTACTTCTTTCAGTCTCCCTCTTTTTTTTTTTTTTAAGATTTTATTTATTTGACAGAGAGAGACACAGCGAGAGAAGGAACACAAGCTGGGGGAGTGGGAGAGGGAGAAGCAGGCTCCCCACTGAGCAGGGAGCCCCATGTGGGGCTCGACCCTGGGATCATGACCTGAGCTGAAGGCAGACGCTTAACGACTGAGCAACCCAGGCGCTCCAGTCTCCCTCTTTCTTTCTTTTTTTTTTTTTAAGATTTTATTTATTTATTTGACAGAGAGAGACACAGCGAGAGAAGGAACTCAAGCAGAAGGAGTGGGAGAGGGAGAAGCAGGCTTCCCACCAAGCAGGGAGCCCGATGCGGGGCTCGACCCCAGGACCCTGGGATCATGACCTGAGCCAAAGGTAGATGCTTAATGACTGAGCCACCTGGGCGCCCCAGTCTCCCTCTTTCTTACTGGACATTTTCCTTAAACATCTGGCAGTCCTTGACCGGCCATTCATATTTATGAGTAGGTACTAAAACGTTGATTGGAAGCAGCCTATAGAAGGGCAGGACTTGACTGTAGGGAGAACTGGCTACAATTCTTTTGCTTTTTGTCAAATCAAAATTTTCCAGAGCTTCTATCTTCTGTGTCAGCCTCCACCACTCAGGTACCTGGTACCCTGTTTCAGAGTCTTTCATAGTTGTGTGAAGGAATTCAGCTTGTTTCGGGTGCCCTTCTGGGACTCTGCCCATGTGCCAAGTCATTCATTGACTTCTCACTTCCACTTTCTCTCTTCTACTTTTCCCACTTTCTACTTCCCTGTATATGCCTCAGATGTCTCCTAAGGTTCATCAAAGATTGATTTTGTATCTGGTCTTTGTTGTGTTTTTTGAGATGACCAATGGGACAGAAATGTCTATACACTGCCATCTGAAAACCAGAAGTCTTCTAGAACCATGCTTGTTTGGAAAGGTTTGATGAATATTTGTGATTTGAATCTGAAAAGTTGAAAAGAATTTGGTTAATTTTCTAAATAGAATTTTATAATTATTGGGTTGGTAAGTAGTGTTACATCAGGAAATTTTGCTTCGTATTAAATTTTCATGATGGCCATAAGTGCCATATATGGGTACCATTCCCAACACACTTATACAGCGAGGGTTCAGGGTATAAATGAACTTATACCAATTAAATGTACTGATGCCCTAATACAACAAACTATAAAACTTTCTGCTATAGACAACCACTCCTAAACATCTATTATCAGCAGCAAAATAGCTACATAGTAATGTCCACAATGAATGTCTCTGACCAGTTGCCAATGGAAATGATCCAGTTCTTCTTTCCCATTTCAATAACACTTGCTGTGCATGCTCAGTTGCTTATGATTGGCATACTGGAAATTAAGCTGAAGGAGATGGAAGATTAGGATAATCAAAATCAGGACATCAAAATGACAGTATCAAATGTCAATATATTGAATACCCAATCATCAATGTGTTATTTACTGAGCAACCTCTGTGCCTGTGCTACCGGCTGAAAAAAAAAAGGCATGACACCTTTTCTCCTGGAGGTTTCCATTCACTTAGAAGAACCACAACATACACATGAGCCACAATGATCAAATAAGACAGAAGACAGAAGTGTGGCAAAGTGCATCTTCTTGACACTTTGCAGTATGTAATTCTGGTAAAATTTGGGGTTGCCAGTATCCAGTCTCTAGCTTCTTTTTTTTTTTTTTTAAAGATTTTATTTATTTATTTGACAGAGAGATAGAGAGAGAGCACAAGTAGGCAGAGAGGCAGGCAGAGGGAGAGGGAGAAGCAGACTCTCCACTGATCAGGGAGCCCGACACGGGGCTCGATCCCAGGACCCTGGGATCATGACCTGAGCCGAAGGCAGCCGCTTAACTGACCGAGCCACCCAGGCGCCCCGAGTCTCTAGCTTCTTGAGTGTTGAGAAACAATTGCAGCAGTGGCAGCCCAATACCACAATTCAGTGACAAGGCAATTGTGGTGGTGGCTACTATGACTTCCCAGTCCCAGTTCTGTGACCCCTGAATGACATTTTAGGCAGTATGCTGGAATTTTTTTGTCTCAGTAGTTCAGGTTCTGGCCTCCTCATCTCCACTTTCCTGATTGTGGCAGAGGAAGCAACATTCCTGATAGATCAGTTCTGCAATGTTCTGGAAGTCACACCAAGAGTTATGCCTCGAGTTCACACCTCCATTGCTTCCAACAACTGTTAAAGTATGTAATCTCCTATATTTAACCCCCCTTTCTGCTTAAGACAGCTAGAGTATGTCAGTTTCCTACACTGAACCCTGACTAATATAGGACTAAAGTTAGGAATTTGAAGGGTTTGCGAGAACCAATTATATTAAATATGTAATTACTTTAAATGTTTAGTGGAACTTGAACTACTTACTTAATATGCCAAATGTTGAGGATTTAATCTTTTAAATGTAAGTATTAATTGAACATTAATCATAGAATAAGTAAAAGTAATGGATCTTATCTTTACACAATATGATAGGATTAATAATTACCAAGATGTTTAAGTTGATCTTAAAGACTTAAGAAAAACTAGATTGTAAAACTTAAGAATTTCAATATATTGAATATCAATTAAAACATAAGTAAGTATAAATAGTAAACCCCTCCAACAGAACTCTCCCCCTAGACATTAAAAAAATACAACTGGAATTTAGCACTATCTCTCCAGTCCCTCAGACAGAATCTAATATTGGAGAATACTCAATGAAATTTGTTGAGTGGATAAATGAGCAACAATACCATGAGAAAGATTTATCATCATAATTTTAATGATGAAGAAAGTGAAGTTCAACTGCGTCTCTTCCTCTCTGGGCTCAGACCTAGTTTGCGGGGACACGGCTAAACACACCAAGAAGGTTGGAATTGTTGGTAAATACGGGACCTGTTCCGGTGCCTCCCTCAGAAAAATGGTGAAGAAGACTGAAATAAGCCAGCATGCCAAGTACACTTGCTCCTTCTGTGGCAAAACCAAGATGAAAAGATGAACTATGGGGATCTGGCATTGGGGTGCCTGCATGAAAATGTAGCTGGTGGTGCCTGGACCCACAACACCACTTCTGCCCTTATAGCAAAGTCGGCCACCAGAAGACTAATGGAGTTGAAAGACCAGTAGAAGCTCCACCATTTGAAACACTGCTAGCCTATAGTAAATGGGTTGTCATGTAACAACAACAAAACAGAAAGAAAGTGAAGTTCAAAACAACTTACCACTAGATCAGTGGCCTTTAAAATTGGGTGTATGCACCCAGGGAGTATGTGATAAAATACCGTATGTTTTTGTTTGTTGGTTGGTTGGTTTTTTGAGAGAGAGAGTGGGTGGGGAGGGGCAGAGGGAGAGAGAGAGAGAGCGAATCTTAAGCAGGCTCCACGCTTAGCGGGGAGCCCAACGTGGGGCTTAATCCCACAACCCTGAGATCATGACTTGAGCCGAAATCAAGAGTCAGACACTTAACAGACACTGAGCCACCCAGTCACCCCTAAAATACCATGCTTTTTAATCAAATATCTTATTATGTACACAATATAATAGTGTACAAGTCATGTACACAATATACAAAAATGTACATAAATGAGAGGCTTGTGCTCAAAAATGTTTTAACGATGGTATGAGTGGTCAGGAAACTTTGTAGGTTACCGTGGTAGACCAAAGGCAAACTGTCTTCGGTGGGTGTCATGTTTCCTTATGTTTGTACCCCTGAAGTCCAGCCTACAGCCTGGCGTAGCAAGAGTGTTCGATAAATGTTCAGAATGAGAATGAATAGACCAACAGATGAATGGATGAATACAAGGACATTCATTTAGATGTCCCGGATAATATAACGAGCATGTGAAGGTGTCAGGATTCAAATTCAGATCTGCTTACTTCCAAAGTCTGTACTGTTATAATAACAATAGGTTGTTGCACAGCACATGAGACAGATCAGCAATGAGGAACCTGAGATGTTTTTCCAACTAGTTTTTTAAACACACACACACACACAGAGATAAGCCCTGAGCAACAGAGAAAAGCATTACATTAATCAGGAGGTTTTTATCATCCTGTCAGCCTTTCCACAAGGGAGACATTCTTCAGAAACATAGAAAGGCAAAAGAGCTACATCACATTTCCTCCAATTATATATTTGGGTAGCACTAGAGGATGCGTCCTGCATCCTCCTAGAGGCCAGGGACACTTTTCTTTCTCTATGTGATCCGTGGAGGGAATTTCTCAACTTCTTCTTTTTTTTTTTTTTTTTTTCAGCATAGGCCTCATCTCCCCCCTGAAAATGAACAAAAAAACTTAAGAACTTCAACCTACTTTCTACTAAGCTATAACCCCACAATATCAAGTTAGTCACAAGACAAAGTTGAGTTTCATTTATTCCTCCCTCCAAAGAATAGTAAAGTGGACCCACATCTGAAGCACAGATGTTGATAATCCAAGGGCACAGGTGTTCAGAGCCTGAATAAGAAGCAGTGTGAAATTACTGAGAACTTCTGTGTGCAGGGCACTCTACTACTAGCTGATTTCTACATGTTATCGCATTTAATCTTTACAACAACCCTAAAAGTACCATTCTTATCCCCATTTTAGAGATGAAGAGAGGCTTAAGCAAGTTAAGGAACTTGTGCAAAATCACACAGCTGGTAAGTGGTCAAGGGGATTTAAACAAAAGCCCATCACACCAGACCAGAGATCTGGATTCCAGAATCAGATATGGAGAGGAGTGTCTTGCCCCACCCGTGGTTGCCATTAGATAACAGGTAAGAAGTAAACCTTTTGTGAAGCCACTGAAATTTGTGGGTTTGTTTTATTATTGTAGGCTTACCTAACAGAAGTTGGTTGATATAGGGAGTTTTTTACTGTTTATAGCGGTGTAAACTTTGGAAACCACTTCAATAACTTGGGACAATGCAGGGGCGCCTGGGTGGCTCAGATGGTTAAGCGTCTGCCTTCGGCTCAGGTCATGATCCCAGGGTCCTGGGATCGAGTCCCACATCGGGCTCCTGGCTCAGCGGGGAGCCTGCTTCTCCCTCTGACCCTCTCCCCTCATGCTGTTTCTCTCTCGCTCGCTCTCTAAAAAATAAATAAATAAAATCTTTAAAAAAATAAAAATAAAAAAAAATAACTTGGGACAATGCAAATCATGGTTAGTGAGAGCCTCTATTGTTTTATCCCCAACCAAGTACTTCCTCTGATTTAGGACAAAGGCTCAAAAATGATAGGCGCTCTGGGCGCCTGGGTGGCTCAGATGGTTGAGCGTCTGCCTTCAGCTCAGGTCATGATCTCAGGGTCCTGGGATCGAGTCCCGCATCGGGCTCTCTGCTCCTTGGGAGCCTGCTTCTTGCTCTGCCTCTCTCTCTCATGAATAAATAAATAAAATCTTTAAAAAAAAAAATGATAGGCGCTCTGCAGGCAAGACTGAATCTGTGGGGATGTGGCTTTGGCATTCAGATAGTTGAATACAAATTGCTGCATCAACATCTAGAGAGAGGGGGGCGCCTGGGTGGCTCAGTCAGTTAAGCGGCTGCCTTCAGCTCAGGTCATGATCCCCGTGTCGGGCTCCAGCCCCGCATCGGGCTCCCTGCTCAGCGGGGAGCCTGCTTCTCCCTCTCCCTCTGCCTGCTGCTCCCCCTGCTTGTGCTCTCTCTCTCTCTGTCAAATAAATAAATAAATAAATCTTTTAAAAAAGAAAAACATCTAGAGAGCGAGATTTTCTTAAGGGGCCATCAGAGTATTTGAAGAGTACATTGTCAGATGGAATTGTAACTACAGCCACAAATATCTATATGTGTACTTGCAAACTAAGAGTTTATAAGAAACTTTCTGGAACTGTGACTTGAATCGTTATTAAAAGACATGCCTATAATTTTTTTTAATCTGTATTTAATTGAACCTAAAAAAAAAAATGTTAGAGTGATAAGCAGTTATTGTATCCATAAAGGTAAAAGATCTGAATAATCCTTTAGACTGTTTCTTTTGTGTTAAGAAGCTTACCTAATGGGGCTTTCTAGTTGCACAAATTTAAAGCAACACCCACTTGCTCATTTTGAGAAAAACTGTAAAGAAAGCTTTTTTCTAAATGCAGATATTTTAGACTGAGAAGTTGAATATATTACTTGGGCATATAAATTGTGCTTGGTGAATACATGCCATACCACTGTAAAAAAATTTTTTTTTAAGATTTTATTTATTTGAGTGGCGCCCTGGTGGCTCAGTCGTTAAGCGTCTGCCCTCGGCTCAGGTCATGATCCCAGGGTCCTGGGATCGAGCCCCACATCAGGCTCCCTGCTCAGCGGGAAGCCTGCTTCTCCCTCTCCCACTCCCCCTGTTTGTGTTCCCTTTCTCACTGTGTCTCTCTGTCAAATAAATAAATAAAATCTTTAAAAAAAAAAAAGATTTTATTTATTTGAGAGAGAGAGAGGGAGAGGCAGCACGAGCAGGGGGGATGGGCAGGGAGGAGGGGCAGGGGGAGGGACAAAGGGAGAAATGATTCCCCGATTCCCCAAAGAGCAGAGAGCCTGAAGCAAGGCTCATGCAAGGTTCATGCTACGCTCTGATCCCAGCCCCTGGGATCATGACTTGAGCCAAAGGCAGATGCGTAACCAACTGAGCCACCCAGGCCCCCCAGCACTGTAAAATTATTAAGGGGACTTAGGAATGTACAGATAGAAATATTTCTTATCTCATTACTGATGTAGATATGTGTTTGTGGGGATGAGTATGTTATTTAAGAGGTGGCTTGCACTGTATCAGAAACTGAGATCCAAAGACCACATAAAGGATATCCAGACTTGTTTTTCATCTCTTACTAGAGGAACTGGAACTGGAAAAGGAAAAATGTACTGGACTATGTTTGGCTGGCAAGGTTCATCCTTGACTATGTACTGAGAATGTCCTACATGTGGTGCTAATTGTGAACAATCCAGACTTCAGAAAATATATCCATGTTGGTTCATTAAGACCTGATGAAATTGTTCTGGTGGAGGTGGAGGGAGAGGTTATATTCCTGCAGAAAAGATTGGAAGTTCCTCTAGAGGCAAACATTCTCACTCTCAATCATCTTATATAAAGACAGATCCCAAGATGGGAAATGGAGACTTTGAGGCAAAGGAAAGAAATTTTTCTCCCCTGGAGGCTGGATTCCACAAAGAGTAGAAAATAACTTGGAAGGAATTACAGCTGGTGAGGCAGAGTGGCTCTTGGCCACATGGAAGCAGGTGCAAGCCAGATAAGGAAGAGCCCCTGGGGCATGGGTCTAGATGGTCAACTACACAGCCATCACCTCTGGGGCCAGCATGGTGGGGCCAGCACCAGCCTGAAAGCTGGTGGGATCCAGAACTGTAGAATATAATCTGCAAATTTTGGAAATTTCATCAGCAAATTCCACAGTGAATGGACAGTAATAGATATCTGCTTAGAACAAAACCTGTTATGAACTCTGCACGACACATTACTTCAATGCAAGAACAGTCACACAAACCTGCACTCTTGACTGGCAATTCTGAGTCAACTAGACTACAAAAGAATGCAACCCAACGGAGCAGAGCTGAGGAACACCTCCCCTTCAAAGCTGTTTCCACTGGCAGGGCAGTTGGTTTCCACCAGTCTTTGGTACCCTATCGCTAAATTGTAGTAATGGCTGATGAAGCATGTGTAAAAAAAGGTATTAATTTTAAAAAGTGTATTACTTATGGTGACAAATATTAAAAATGTAGAATATTACCTGTGACAAAAAACACCTCGCGGTGGGGAGGGGAATGGGAGAGAGGGAGAGAGAGAGGCCATGACAACAACTGAATTTTTGAATTCAGTTTAAGTAAAACTCACAAAAGCCCGTCATTTTCCTCTTGGTCAGAGACTAGTAAACTTCTTCCATAAAGAGCCAGATAGTAAATCATTTTAGGCTTGTAGGCCATGTAGTCTATGTTGCAATGACTCCACTCTGCAAGTAAATCTAGAAAAGTAATTCTGGGGCGCCTGGGTGGCTCAGGCATTGGGCGTCTGCCTTCGGCTCGGGTCGTGGTCCCAGGTTCTGGGATCGAGCCCCGCATCGGGCTCCCTGCTCTGTGGGAAGCCTGCTTCTCCCTCCCCCACTCCCCCTGCTTGTGTTCCCTCTCTCGCTGTCTCTCTCTGTCAAATAAATAAATAAAATCTTAAAAAAAAAAAAAGAAAAAGAAAAGTAATTCTGAGAGTTTTCAGCTAATCTGGGATACCTTTTAAAGCAATAGAGAGGGCGCCTGGGTGGCTCAGATGGTTAAGCGTCTGCCTTCGGCTCAGGTCATGATCTCAGGGTCGTGGGATCGAGTCCCGCATCGGGCTTCCTGCTCCTTGGGAGCCTGCTTCTCCCTCTGCCTCTCTCTTTCTCTCTCTCTGTCTCTCATGAATAAATAAATAAAATCTTTAAAAAAAATAAATAAATAAAGCAATAGAGAAAAAAATAGTGATGCTTTCAAAACCTCAAATAAAAAATTTTATTGAAATCATTTCTAACATACTTGGTAGCATTATTAACCTCTAATACCAGTATTACTACTAATAAACCTAGCTAACACTTATATAGGATTCATGCTATAAGATTTGTCAAAAATGGTTAGCATTTTTGGCAAATAAAACATATCTGCCATGTTTTTTATAAAATTCCTTAAAGAGCCATTTACTCCAATTAGGAAATGTACAACATGATCTGCAGTTTTAATTTTTTTTTAGAGATTTTATTTATTTCTTGACAGAGAGAGACAGCGAGAGAGGGAACACAAGCAGGGGGAGTGGGAGAGGGAGAAGCAGGCTTCCCGCGGAGCAGGGAGCCCGATGCGGGGCTCGATCCCAGCACCCTGGGATCATGACCTGAGCCGAAGGCAGACGCTTAACGACTGAGCCACCCAGGTGCCCCTGCAGTTTTAATTTTTAAGGGGAAGAACTAAGCAGAAAAAGGGAGTCATAATATTAATAGGAAGAGGAAGACATGGTGAAAATAAATCTCTTTGTAACAGATCATTTTAAGAGCTGGTTTCTGGCAAAATCATATCCTATTGTTATTAATGATGGGAAGAATTAGTCAAAAACAAAACAAGAGGAGTCAAAGAATAAGGGAAGCCAGCCCTCAAATAAGATTACCAAGACTATATTATTAGAGGACTTATTTGGGCCTGTGAAGTGGCCATCATTTTTATACTGTGAAATGAAAACAATCCTTGTACCCATTGTGTCTATCCACTGGTAGCAACAAGACAAGGTTTCCATAGAAACAACATTCTGCTCATCTAACGGCCCACCTCTTTCAAAAAGCAGTCAGTAAATTGTCAATAATATTCATTTTAACAGAGATTTTCCTGGTAATGAAGAAGTTACAGCAGAAATCTGTCCTCCATATAGTTTACTAGAGATGAGACAAACAGAAATGAAATAAGAAGATATAAACTGTTTCTTCCTTTTTCAGAGACTATTTGGCACGAAAACAAGCAGAACAAGGGAACAGAGTCATGCAAATCAACTGTTCCTGAAGGGAACTCCTGTACACAGTAGAATCAAGTATTCCTAATCTTTGTGTCTCTTCACCCAGTAAAAATAACAGTTATCCCCAAGGAAGATTCAAGTAGGGATTGAAATACACATTTATATGGAAAACAGAATTTCCAGATTTGGAAAGCCGTATTTCAGTGCAAATTAATCTATAATATTCCCTATCCCCAATAATGCCTTTAGAGAAATGGTACCGGAGAGTGATTTTGCTGATTTTATAAATAATTTTCCCCAGTCATTTTGAAAAATAATTTTATTGAGTTATAATTTACATACTATATAGTTCACTCGCTTTGTGTACAATTCAATGATTTTTAGTATATCTACAGAGTTCCATAACTATCGCCACAGGTTTAGAGAATTTAAGTGTTCAGCAAATAACTGAAAAACTGGGTTGTGAGACTTCAACCCTTTTTTTTTCCTCAAGTAAATATTTCCAGGGTAAAATATAGTGCTGACACTAGTGTATACTTACTAGATTGAATTGAAAGCATTTACAATTTTTTGAGGAAGTAACTTTTTATAAACAGCAACAACAGTGTTGAAAATAAAGCAACTTTTGAGGATTAAGCTAGTAAAATGAATACTTCATAAATTATCTGGCTGTGCGAACAATCCCTAAAACTGCCAGTGAATGTGTAACTGAAGAGTTGATCGATACTCTGAACCCCTACTTAAGATGAGAATGTAATCTCAGGAGGCAAACTGGAAGGGGCTGTAAACCAGTTAGCAGAAATCTAATCAATTGCCTAGTATGCTGTTTATGTGAAGATCAGCCTACAGAAAGAGAATTGCTAGGGCTCACTGCATTGAGCGTCTGACTCTTGATCTCATCTCAGGTCTTGATCTCAGGGTCCTGAGTTCAGGCCCTGTGCTGGGCTCCTTGCTGGATGTTGAGCCTACTTAAAAAAAAAAAAAAAAAAAGAATTGCCAATCTTTACCCAGCATCATTATCCAGGGAACAGACACACAAAATCCAGGAGGTTATGAATTTTCCTGTGTTCGAAGAAGTATACTCTGAGGCAGGGTGGGGGTCATTTTTTCAGGTCTCACCACTGTCTGAATGAGATCTCTCAAAACAATTTGCCTCATTTTGCTTGGATTCCTCATTTACTAAGCAACTGCCCGATTTGTTTTCCAGACCTACTAAAACAGTTATGTTGGCATTGTACCATCTGAGCATCCTGCTTACCAAAAATGAATCTGATCTCCCCCCACCCCCCACCCCCCAATAAATGAACAAATGGTTTGGTTTACTTCCTTTCTTGTTTTTTACTCTTGTGGACTAAAATATGTTAATCAACTCTAAGATAATGATATTAAGATCACACCCTCAGGGCATCTGGGTGGGTAAGTCTGGTTAAGCTTCTGACTCTTGGTTTCAGCTCAGGTCATGACCTCAGAGTCCAGAGATCAAGTCCTGTGGTGAGCTCCGTGCTCAGCGGGGAGTCTGCTTGAGAATCTCTCTCTCCTCCCTCTGCCCCTCACCCCTACACTCGCGCTCTTCTCTTCTCTCTCAAATAAATAAAACTTAAAACAAAAAATCACAACCTTAACTGTAATAATCACCAAACTAATGTCATCCTGGGAGACCTTGATAAACAGCCATTCAGACTTTTCCTGCTACAGCCTGACCTCATCATGGACCCCCGGATCTATAATTTGGTTACATTCAAATACAATCAGTCAATAGAGGAACAAGAATGTCCTATTCACTCCATATTAAATTCTACTTGTATTCCTCTGAACTGAACATCAGAATGCAGTGATTGCATGAAATTGGACAAGAATAAATCAAAGCAAAATCACAAGTTTCTTATTTTTCCGGAACGAAAATGTCTTGAAATTAAAAGCACCTATGTTTAAATCACTTCAGTTATCATTAGCTTAACATTAATCAACAGAAGATGAGCCTAAATAACTCTTAAGTGGATGGATAAAATAAAAGAAAGTGTGCTCACTGAACAACGGTCAAATGAAAGAATACATGATATGCATGCAATTTAAAAAAAAACTACTTTGCTGCTGCTAACTGAATAGGACAGTGAGAGAAACTGAATTTGTTGAAATAGTGTCTTTTTTGGTCAGCTTCCCATTTTAAAAATCATCAGCTTCTTTTTTTTATTAAAAGCTCAGTTTCAAAAATATCATTGAAGGATAATCAATGAAGGATGGTCTAAAAGATAGACAATCTGCCCTCCCCTCTAAAATTTTCAGAGGTTCTCTTCCCTTTGGGAATCTACAGACCCCTTTAAGAATCTGATTAAAATTTCAAATCCTCTTTGCAGAAAAAGTACATGCACATACATGCATAATTTTGGAAACCATCACAGAGAGTTCAAGGACTACCAAAGATCCTCTATGAATCTGTTCAGGATCAAACTGAATTTGTATTGTGGGATCATTCAGAGACATTTGTAAAATGCACTCAATCAACTTTTAGAACTAAGAAAACATGGCCTTCTCCTAAACAACCTATTTATTTTTTAATCTCAAAGGCACTTAGGATTTTTTTTTTTAATTTTTATTTATTCAGAGGAGAGAGAGAGCAGGAAAGGGGCAAGGGGAGAGGGAGAGGAAGAAGCGGACTCCCTGCTGAGCAGGTGTGGAGGGGCTCGATACCAGGACCTGAGATCATGACCCTAGCCAAAGGCAGACGCTCAACCAACTGAGCCACCCAGGCGCCCGGGCACTTAGGATTTTGAATATACTTGTGTTCCCTTCTTTACTATGACTTCTGGGATGACTGGAGTCAAATTTGCAGTCCATCTTTAGTAACTGGCCAGGCAATTACTGCAGGCATTTTGTATAGTAATCTTACCCATGACTTCATCTTAATTCCTCTCCCCTTATTTTCCCATTTCCCCTGAGTTCTTAGTCCAGTTTTAATGTTTTAGGGTATCTCTGCCTCACATCCTTGGGGACTGTTGCAAACAAATACATACATAATACGAAAAAAATCCTCCTTAAACTCAGGGTACAGATGTTTTAACATATTTATGATTGCAGGGTTTTCTTAAAATTGAATGCATTACTAATATTTTTTATTATTTTTTAAAGATTTTATTTATTTGACAGAGAGATAGAGAGCACAAGTAGGCAGAGTAGCACGCAGAGGGAGAGGGAGAAGCAAGCTCTCCGCGGAGCAGGGAGCCCGACGCCGGGCTTGATGCCAGAACCCTGGGATCATGACCTGAGCCCAAGGCAGCCGCTTGACTGAGCCACCCACACGCCCCTCATTACTAGTATTTTAAAATCCCAACATTTCACATAGAAATCCAGATTTCAGATGTCTCTGGCAAAACTGTAACAAGTTCTTATCTCCCTGGGCCAGCATGCAAGTGGGATCCGTCCTGAGCAGCAACTGTGGTCTCCTGGGGTCACAGTTCTCACACATCCACTTTGCTCGTCTATTATTACCTGAGAGGCCCGGGAATGAGTTCAGAAAGAGGAACAAACTTCAGGATTCTGCAAACACACACACACTTTTTCTTGATCTTTGAAATCACTGGACCCCTCTGCGCTAGGCCTAGTGGTAGGCGATTAAAGGGAAGCTGAGGTCTGAGTCCTGGCTGACTCATCAGGGCTGGAACCACCGCCACTAGATGAAGCCACAAGCTCAACTGAGCTATACAAAGTTAAGTTTTGAACCGACAATGCGACGGTACTTGGTGTAGAGTATTAACTACGGAATCTAAGCTAGGTTGCTCTAAATTAGACACTTGTTTAAGCAAACCACGGCCTGTGCAGAGGAGAAAGGGCAGGAAGACAAAGTCACGCCTTAGCTCTGGATTGAATCATAAGCAGCGGAGCTCCCAAACCAGCCGCACTCTCCGAGGATGTTCGCGTTTCCGGAGCAACCGCCAGGTCCCTCCCCCCCTTAGCTCCGCCCCCAGCAGTCTTTCCCGCCAAAGGCCGTTAAGCCGCAGAGCATTGTGGGACAAGGCTCAAGGCTAGGTTTCACCCAATGCTTTCAAGGCGAGGATTTGTTTTAAGAGACTCATTCCTGGAAGAATCGACTATCTCTTAAGACTCGTCAGGGATTAGTAACCCCTTTAACGAGGAACCTGTGTTTAATTTTTACCAAACGGCTGGTCACTTCACTTGCAAACCACTCCGCAAATTGGGAACGCGAGGAACTTTTTTTCCCCCTTCTCGCGGAGGGTCACGTCGCGCATGCGTGAGCGTACCCTTCGCAGCACCCGTTACGCTCTTGCGCGTGCGTACTGAGATCGAATAGCTGCTTCCTCCCGCTTCTCTACCTCCCTCCCCCCATATCCGTGCGCCGAGCTGATAAAGGCGCCATTTTGGAGGGGCCGCGGGAGACGTGGTGTCGCTGCGGGCTCGCTCTGCCGTGCGCTAGGCTTGGTGGGAAGGCCTGTTCTCGAGTCCGCGCTTTTCGTCGCCGCCATGTCGGGAGGTGGTGTGATTCGTGGCCCGGCAGGGAACAACGATTGCCGTATCTACGTGGGTAACTTACCTCCAGACATCCGAACCAAGGACATTGAGGACGTGTTCTACAAATACGGTGCTATCCGCGACATCGATCTCAAGAATCGCCGCGGAGGACCGCCCTTCGCCTTCGTTGAGTTCGAGGACCCTCGGTGAGGCGGCCCGGGGCTTGCCGCCTTGAGGCAATAAGTTGTAGTAGTTGGGGAAGGCCTTGAAACAGAGAATGGGGAGGTGGGCTCTTAGGTTCGGGGTAAGACGATATCGTCCATGCAGGAACCGAGTAAGGAGCCGAGTCGCTGTGGCTTCTCTGGTGGCTGGGCCCACGGACGTCCCCAGAGCGGACTCTCTCGGAGCGGGAAACTGAGGCGCCGAGGGCTGGTGTAGTGGTCGGGAGCCTGGCGTGCTTCTGGGTGGGGGAGGGGCCGTTCCTATTATGCAGCGCATGTGGGCTCTTCCACGCTGGTTGCGCATGTGCGGGGGCCGCTAGTTCCTGACTGAGTTAGCTGCCCCTCCCGGGCCTTATTCTTACACTTTTTGCTTTCTGTGATCACGCAGAGACGCGGAAGACGCGGTATACGGTCGCGACGGCTATGATTACGATGGATACCGTCTGCGGGTGGAGTTTCCTCGAAGCGGCCGTGGTACAGGCCGAGGCGGCGGCGGGGGTGGAGGTGGCGGGGCTCCCCGAGGCCGCTATGGTCCCCCATCCAGGCGTTCTGAAAACAGAGTGGTTGTCTCCGGTGAGTTTACTGTTTGTGAGGGTTGTTGAGAAGGGACAGGAACTACTTTTAAGTTTTTCCTTGAGTGACCGGTTGTGACAAATGCAAGTTTTTGTGGTAGGTCTTAAATTACTTAAGTTTCTTGGGTGAATTTAGTAAACAAGGATTACTGTAGTGGAGGTATACCAATACACTACTTACTTAACTTACCATTAAGTTGGATACCTAGAACATGGAAGATTTTTACAGATAATTTTGGACTTTGGATTCCAGAATTTTAATAAACGGTTCTTTACCTAGGATCTTGAATCTAATCATTTATTTCAAAGTAGTCTTTGTTCTAGTGTAAATTTTAAGTTTAATGTGAAATTTAGGGTGATTGGTATTGAAAAAATACTTTTTTAGGACTGCCTCCAAGTGGAAGCTGGCAGGATTTAAAGGATCACATGCGTGAAGCAGGTGATGTATGTTATGCTGATGTTTACCGAGATGGCACTGGTGTCGTGGAGTTTGTACGGAAAGAAGATATGACCTATGCAGTTCGAAAACTGGATAACACTAAGTTTAGATCTCATGAGGTAGGTTTTACACTTACTCTTTTCTTTGGCCAGAATTGGATACAGTGGTCTTAACAGTGGAATTTAAAGGTAAGATTCAGGCAAGGGTGTCCAAGTAAAGTACCAGATTCCTGGTTTTAGTTACATTGTGTTCGTTCAGCATGCCTGAAGACAGGTGAAAGCTTAGATCTTTCAATCGAAAGTTCTGTCTATTCAATAGGGAGAAACTGCCTACATCCGGGTTAAAGTTGATGGGCCCAGAAGTCCAAGTTATGGAAGATCACGATCTCGAAGCCGTAGTCGTAGCAGAAGCCGTAGCAGAAGCAACAGCAGGAGTCGCAGTTACTCCCCAAGGAGAAGCAGAGGATCACCACGCTATTCTCCCCGTCATAGCAGATCTCGCTCTCGTACATAAGATGATTGGTGACACTTTTTGTAGAACCCATGTTGTATACAGTTTTCCTTTACTCAGTACAATCTTTTCATTTTTTAATTCAAACTGTTTTGTTCAGAATGGGCTAAAGTGTTGAATTGCATTCTTGTGTAATATCCCCTTGCTCCTAACATCTACATTCCCCTCATGTCTGATAAATTGTATTTTAAGTGATGTCATAGACAGGATTGTTTAAATTTAGTTAACTCTCCATGCTCTTCAGACTGTGATATTGTGTAAATGTCTATTCTGCTCTGGTTTGTGTGAACTGGGATGTTGGGGGTGTTTGTGGTTATCTTACCTGGGGAAGTTCTTATGTTTATCTTGCTTTTCATGTGTCTTTCTGTAGACATATCTGAAGAGATGGATTAAGAATGCTTTGGATTAAGGATTGTGGAGCACATTTCAATCATTTTAGGATTGTCAAAAGGAGGATTGAGGAGGATCAGATCAATAATGGAGGCAATGGTATGACTCCAAGTGCTATTGTCACAGATGAAATTGGCAGTATTGACCTTATACTAAAAGGCAAGGGTTAAAAGTGATTATATATATATATATATATACATCTACCTTAAAACACTTGCAAACATCTTATGCAGTTATCTTTAGCTACAATTGCTTTGCTCTTTAAACCTTGGCAATTGTGGCAAAATTACATTGCCCATTTTGTAACAATTTATTTTGCTCCCTTCCCCCCTTTTTTGTTTTAATAGGGACTAATGTGGGAAGAACTGGCTAATTTGTCACAGTGCTTAGTTACAACTGTTAATGTGTGACCTGCTGTTGGTGTACATGTGGGTACAGGGTGTCTTTAATTCCAACCAGATAGAGTATAATATCAATACTGCTAAATCTGCATGTCCTCTGTGTGACTGATATAGCGTTGCTATTTCATTTTTTTAAGACAAAATGAAAGCAGAATAGAGAATTCCAGTGTATTGGTGTAGATAATCTAGTTGGGAATACTTTTTAAGTCTCACCTTCCCCTTTAATATTCATAATTGACTCATGTTTAAAACACTTTAATTTACAAATTAAATTGCAGATGGGAGCATTAGGTTTAGTTTAGACTTAGGGTGGGTAGCAATACCAGTAAACTTCTCAACTACATAACTTTTTGCAACCACAAAACCTGTAATACGCTGTACAGTAACAAGTGTTGGCATTATCAGTTGAACTGTAAATATAAAATGCTTCTTCCAATTAGTCTCTATGATGATTAAGTTTCTAAAATTTATCTGAACACCATTCAGAAACTTGTTTTGGGGAATTTGATAGTTATTGATGTACATCTGTTAAACTGATGACAGACATAACTCATCATTCCCCAGAAACCTTTTTTGATTACAGTATCTAACATTTTGCCTCCTCTTTTTTGGTTTTGCTGGTTATAAAGGTTTGGATTGGAGAGGGCTCACTGGATCCCAATCCTTGGAGCTGGATCATTGGATTCAAATCATAATGTGGATAGGATAGGGAGGATGAATTACAAGGATTCATGGAGCGGGATCAGATTACCAGGAACATAGGAGTGGATTCCTGCCCCAACCAAACCGCATTCGTGTGGATTTTTTTTTTTTTTATTCAACTTAATTGGCTATTCCAAAGATTTTTTTTTTCCTATTTTTGACGATTGGAGCCCTTAAGATGCACGATGGAATTGTGTTTTGCATTTTTTGGTAAAAGGAGCAAAGCGAGGACCTGGAGATAATACGCTGGAGCAATCTCCTTGGAAGGATTCAGCACGAGTAGATGGTAAACATTTAAAGGGGAAAGGGGGGGTTTGTTTAAAATAGTAAATCAGTAAGTCACTTCTAAATTTAAAGAACAAAATTGGAGTTGAAGAATAAGTAGGTTTCCAATTGGCTATTGCCGTTTTTCTTTGAAAAAAATAAACATTTTTTAAAAAACTATGCATGGTTGTCCTTTTTCCTCTTCATGTAAAATTTTAACTGGGTGACTAGTTTATCAGTTAATACTTCGATAAGATTCTGTTATGTGTTAGTAAATTAAAGGTTCTTGAAAGGTAATTTGTAATAAATGGAATTGGCCATCTCTTACTGTTAATTATAAGTCTTTTGGGGGAGATACGGTAAGAATAAGGCAATTGTGTATATAATATGGTAAATGGGGGGGTGATCTAGTTTCTGAAAGATAATCTTCCCATACTTTGATAAAAGTAATTAAATTTTATACATGTTTATTTTTTGGTGATCATCTAGACAACAGGCTTTTGTGCAGAATTGGGTAGTGACTAGTTAATGTTAACGTGGGGATAGCCTTTGAGATTTTAAAGCTTTTCTCAAAAATTGGTAAGTATTAAATGTTAAATTCAGCACAGATTAGAACTCTTAACACAAATTACATTTTTTCTGAAATGTGAGTAATACACCAGAATTTTAACTGCTTATTTATTGTTAATAAAAAGCTGGGCTTTAGAATTTTGCCTTGCAAACCCTTCTCAACCATAAGATTATTCTGTATCCAAAACCTACCAAAGCAGTGATTTATATCTTAGTCTGCTAGTTCTTGTATCTTTTTGATAGGCCCTCGGTGCTAAATTTTCAATGAGTTGGGGGAGGAGATTTTTACTTAAAATCCTTAATCTTTTTCTTTTGATTTCCTCATAGCTAGTCAAAACCATCAAAACACTTTTTTCTGCACTCAAAAGAAATAACTAAGTCTTAACATTTGCCTTGGATGCTAATCAGAGTTGGAAGCTGAATTTAAGACCACTATGCAGGTGACATAATTTGAAACCTAGGAAAAACTAGGCATAATCTTGGTAATAGAAGAAATGGGCCCCAGTAGATAAGGGCACACTTGCATAAGGGCACCCAACCAAAACATTTAGATGAACCTTATGGAATGTAAGGAGGAAGAGAAGGGACATTAAGTTCAAAACTAAGATTCCACTTACAAGTAAAGAGCTTGGTTTAGATAAGGAAGTTAGTTTATGCAAGAATTCAAAATACAATGTTCAAGAAGTGGAAAGATCTTTACTAATTAAAGCCGTTTCATGTATAGAATATAAGTATTTTTAAACTAATTTTGGAAAGGTTAATGTGAGCTAGACTTAAGCTTGTGTTCATTGAATGTGTTGGAAACCAGACCAAGATGAAAATTGCCTTCACTGAAGATTGAGAGCATTTAAGCTAAGTTGAAAGCTGTGTTCTAAAAAACTTAGTAGTAGTCCAAATCTCAGAATTGAAGTGAGGTAGAAAAGATCTGATAATAAGCTGTCTGAAGATTAGAGGACTTGGCTGCATATTTATAGAAGGTAGATGGGCACTGGACCAGACAGCTAAAAGCTGTGAGGGCAGATGCAGACTTTTTTCAGTCTTAGGAAATGAACCCTAAACCTCTATCCATTTTGGCAGCTGTTAGAAGAAAGTTGCACTGTTCTCGAACTAAAGTAGCCCTGAATTGTTCCCCTTTTCTCTCCCTATTTATGTCCCCTTAGAATAGTGTAGGGAGCCTATAATTAGCTTGTTATTTTCTAACCAAGGAAAAACTTTTAAGAAGCAATTATTTTTCATAACGTCAGATTGAATAACCCACCTTGCTGTTCAGCCCACATCCTTCCGGAAACAAAAGGTAAGAAACCCATTTTCTGATTCCTAATTGTTTGGGATCTTGAATTTTATTTTTAAAATTTGTTTAATAATTTTTTAAAAATACTGTATGACCAGATTTTCCTTAAAAATGTTTTTCCCCTAAGTTTTATATCTTCATAAATTGAGTGCTCCTGTGTCCACTTATTGTAGTGTTTAAGTTCGGTATGATTCTAGAATTTCAGCTTTCTCCGTTTTATCTTTGAAACCTCTTGCTCGTTAGGACTGATGTGTGTTTTCTGTGGAGATGAATTTCTTAATGTGTCTTTTCACTTTGTATATGAAGTTGTACTGAAATTATAAATTAAGTTCTGTGTATGTATTTACCGTAAACAGTATTAAAAAGAGACTATTAGGCTGAAGTTTTGTTGTAACAACCAGTCTTTGGTTTCATTTATTCCATCCCAGTATGAAGATTGCAAAGGCAGAAAACCAGTTCACAGTCTCTTATCCAAAAAATTCTGAAAACAAAATTTGTTGTTGAATGTGAAACCTGACCAGAATGGATGCCTTCATTTTGCACTTTACTGGGACTGCACGGTCTTCTGCAGAAATACTGAGGTTTCGTTACACACTTGCCATAGGCTTTGCTGGGGGTGTTAGATGATACAGAGTCTATATATATATACACACCATACTTTATTATATGAAGTTCGAATGGCTCTGAATTTCAAATACACCTGCCCCCTTGAGTTTGGATAAGAGATTATAGAACTCTAATAGAATATAGGGCTAAGCTTCATGTGAGTGAAAACCTGTTAAAGTGTGGATCCTTTCTTAATGGAGATCTAAGTTTCCCGTCTTTAGGCTGAAGCAGTCACGAGAAAAAAGGTATGACCCACATTTCTTTATATTCTTTTGCTATAGTGGACTCACAGTTGTACTCCACTGAAGGAAATACTCTACCATTCTAGTGTATGTAGTGGTATATTCAGTTCTTTGGGGGTAATTTTTTTTTTCAATACTTTTCAGGAATATTGATCAATATCTATAGGAGAAGCTGGGATTGGCATGAATTGATGCAATTATAAGGGAACATCCGAATAAATAATAATCCTGGCAAAAATTTGCTTTAAATAGGGGCCCAAGAAGTTGCGGTTATACTTAAACCAGCACTTATTCCTGTGATTGAGGACTTTGGGGATGCATCTTGGTAACTTCAAAAGCTGTACCTGAAGGTGGTTGTGATTTTGTAGGAATCAAGGAATTTTTCTATTAAATCACTTGGTGCTTCTGTAGTACCCCCCCCCGAAAATAGTCTTTTCATGTAGAAGTTAATAGGCAGAAATAACCTCATAGTAAACATTTTAGTAAGTTCTTTCAGCTGGATTATTGGGGAGAGAAAATTTATGCATGCCTTTGCATAAGGAGTTGCTGTTTTAGATAGGTGTACAAAATGACAGATGAAATAATACTTAAGATCTTGAGTTCAGCAGATTCTGGGTGTTTGTCTTTATCTCTTAAGTACAAAGGAGTTAACATTGAACCAAGTTAAATGTCTTAACTCCTGCTACCTTGTGACTTAGTCTATCAACTGTTGATAGAACTATAAATGTGAAGGTAGTAGAAAATGCTGTACTCCTCTTCACCAAATACGAGCAAGACAACTTAAAGGGATGCCAAAGGTCTAGTAAGTTCTTGTTTTTTCAACCATGGTCTGTTCTACTCCGCTATTGGAGTAAATGCTAGGGAAAACCTTGTAGCCACTAGAGGGAGCTATTATATAATAAGTAAACCAGGAGAGATCCCTACTGCAAAGAACCCCTAAAACAAGGTGGAAACCAACTATCTTAATTCTATCAGCTCCAAAGTTAGGTGGGGTTTTTAGGGTGGGGTAAGTTTTCTTCCTGTAATTGAACCTCTGCCTTCTCATCTGTTGAGTAAGGATCCATTTAGGTCTTGAACAGAGCTTTTAGTACTGAACCTCTAAAAAAAAAAATAGGTTCAGGGACATAGGAGAAAATGCTGAAGACGTGAAACCTCTTATTGTCCTGCCTCCCCTGTACACCTACAGGTACGGACCAGTAAGGCCAGAAGTGTAAGAATTGGGTACAGGAGTAGATGTGCTGCAAATGGCAATCTAGGCATAAAATTGATCTCAGGAAAAACGAATATACTTTCAGATCTTTGTCATTTGTTTTTATGGCATGAAACATTTCTGGAATCTTCTCAGCATTACTAAAATACTTAATGAGTGTTAGTTAAAACCCTGCTTATTCATCAAGTTGACTGTTTATATTTTTGTTTTCTAGGCCTTGCTTAACTAGGCACAGTATCTTGTGATCAGAAAGTCCATATGCATAGTTCTCTTGTCATGTTTAGTTAATGCCATTTTATATTAAGACAGCTGAAAATTTTTGGGAATTAACACTTGAGTATTTGTCATTTCCATCATTCCCTTCCCTATGACCTCACATTGGCAAAAAATGTAAAGGACACAAACTTACCTCCTGTTTAAATTCACTAAAAATACTATTGAAATTTCTTAGGCCCACTTGATCTAATTTCATCAAGAAAATGGTATGGTAGTACTCTCCTTAAAACATTAATGTTAGAAACTTGTCTGCTTTGAGGAATAAGATACTAAGAGCAAATAAAAGTATTTTTCCAGGAGAGAGAAGAAAATCAAGTTCACACAGTAGAGCTTGTCTGACTGACATTTTCTGTGGCAAGTGAGGCCACAGAAGGTGGTTGCTGACTAGCAGGCTTGGTGCGAATTGGATTGGGAATGCTCTAGATTGGTTATTTCCTATCCTTAATCCTGGGAATGTTAGCTATGAGGTCTCAACTTAACTTGTGAGGAGACACTCTAAAACCAAAATTGTACAATTGAAAATCCAGCATTCCCTTTGTGAAAGAAAAAGGCTAAATTTGGATATTGTAAAGTGCCAGGGGCATGGCAGGATTGTGTCCTGAGTTGCTGAGTATTTGGGGAGCCTTAACACCTGAAGTTTGGGATAAGCTTTCAAGTTGCAGCAATGATGGTTTAAAACAGGAAGAGACTGCTGCATCTGGTAAACAGAAAATAACCTACAGCCTTTAAATACGACTTGGAAGTCCTAGGCTGAATCTCTTCTGCCCTTAAAGTGGCTTGCTTAGAAATGTGATTTCTACCATCTACTGTATGGTCAGTGAATGCCAAGTGTGGTTAGAAATTCATTAATATCTTCATCCCAAACCCCAGCTGTCCACCAGCTACTGTTGCTAGGGTAATTTTTTTTTTTTTTTAATGAAAAATTACCTTCTCACTTCTATAGTTACTTGAAACCTCAATGCTTGGAGGTTATTCTTGGAAATATGGCAGCTGAGCCCTTTAGTAACCTAGCCCCTAGCCTACCTCTGTAGTGTCATCTCTAGCCCTCCCCCTGATAACTCCATATCCCAGGACTTGACATTCTCCAGCATTTCTTATATTTGGTCCTACTGTTTTCTTCCTCCTGCAGTGCTTTCTATCTGCTCATTTAGAGAAGTATAACTTGACACTGGATAGTACCTCAAAAATCACCTCCTGGAAACTTAATACCTACCATACAGACAGAATCATTACTTTGTGTGTGGACACAGACTTGTGTATTTTATTCTAGTATAGCCATGTCACTTAGCTTGCTTGCTTACACTATCCAGCCATCTATTTCAACTGTCTTGCATCATGAATTTTTATTTTCTGAGGAACCAAGAGTGTCTGGCACAATAGTCACTATAAGAACTCACTTAAGAGAAAAAGCACTATTGGTTCTTCCTCTGTTCCCAGAGTATTGCTACTGTATTTTAAAACTGCCATTCTGCCTTGATTATCAGTGAGTTGTTTATATATCTGTCTTTTCTAACAGGTCATAATCTTTCTTCCTCCCCCTTCCAGGTACATAGCACAAAATAGCTATATACTGAATAGACACTCAAGATAATTATTCAATTGCTTTGGAAGAGAAACCTAGAAATTTGAATTATTTCCCGTTCTGAATATCTTGAATAAGTAACCAGTAAATATAGGTCTAAATTTATTTTGTGTCTAAGTTGGGAATAAATCTTTAATTGATATTTGTTGTGTAGTAGTAGAAGTTAAATATTTGTATGTAACATTAAAATATCATTTTCCATTCTGTGACCTCCTGGAGTGTTTCTAGTTATTTTTGGAGACTTTTTTTTTTTTTTAAAGGAATTTGAATTACAGAATAAACAAGAGTGACGTCCACATTTTAAGATATGAAATGTTGATTAGCAGTACAGCAAGCACACTACAACAAAGAAAACTAAAAATGGCTCCTTTGTCCTCTAAAACTAGATATTAAACTTGCACCAAGGTCATAGTTAAGTTCTATGACTTTTTTTTTTTAAGATTTTATTTATTTGACAGACACAGCGAGAGAGGGAACACAAGCAGGGGGAGTGGGAGAGGGAAAAGCAGGCTTCCTGCAGACCAGGGAGCCCAATGCAGGCCTTGATCCCAGGACGCTGGGATCATGACCCGAACCGAAGGCAGATGTTTAACAACTGAGCTACCCAGGTGCCCCTTAAGTTCTATAACTTTCTGTGTAACCAGTTCTTAGCCACAGTACCATTGTATCTACGACTTGAACTATAGTTTTATTTGCCACATCGAAATGCTATTTAGTTTTGTGTTCCATCTCCATTTGCCATACCAGCATACTTACCTGTGTACCCAGATTCATTACTAAAGTGTTTTGGCTGGTTTCACAGACTCCAGTATCCATCCTGGCCATCAAGTCTGATCTTCCTAAAACATTGTGTCAACTCCCCCTAATACAAATCAACAATGGGTTATAGTCTACTTTTCCAACTTACCACTATTCTGAATCACATCTGCCCTTGCTCTGGTTGGTCTGGTAAATACTGACCATGCTTGTTTTTTGCTTCGGTGTGTTTGTAGGCATTTCTTTCTCTCCTCTCACTTAGCAGTCACCCTGAAGTTTCAAGTCCTGATCAGCCTCAGTTAAACCTAATTCCTGAAACTAAAAAGTAAACTTCTAAGCCCATATAATAGCTCTCTTCTCTGATGCATTTCACAATCTTTTTTATTACTGTTGAAAGTTTTGTGTTAATTTTTCCTGCCCAGTGAGGTTTCTGTAGTATTTGTATCTCCCATTCAGCCAAATGCAGCGCTGACAGTTTAATAAGTGTTAAGAGATAGAATTTTTACTCCTTAAAAGCAACACAATAGAACCCTGTTCACAAACTTTTGGGTAACTGGGTGGATTATTGGAGAAAACAATTCTGATCTTAATACTGCATCAAATAATCCCTCCTCAGATGTGATGCTAGGAAGTTCAAATTTAAATGCTAGCCTAAGGGTTCCTGGGTGGCTTAGTCTGGTTAAGCGGTTGAGCATCCAATTCTTGGTTTCAGCTCAGGTCATGATATCTGGGTTGTGAGGTTGGGCTCTGTGCTCAGCCCAGAGTCCACTTGGGATTTTTTCCCCCTCCTCTGCCCCCCTCTCAAATAAATGCTAGCATAAGCCATGTATGATGGGGGAAGTAAATGCCCCAAAGATGAGTCTTGCAAAGTCAAGAAGAAAGTTTGTCTTTTGCAAGCTGTGCATACTTTTTGAGTATTGATCATCAAGAATTGGTACTGTTGTCTAAGAGTAGAGTGGTTCCCTCTTGCTGCTTCCTCCTGTGTCTCCTTTTTACATCATTCTTAAGCAGGATTCTCAACAGAAGAAGCCTTATATTACTTCCAAACCTAGTGGTCATACCTCAATGAGAATTCCTGCAGATTTGGGGGTTGGATTATTTTGGTTCTTTCTTAGTGAAGACATGGGACACTCCGGTGGCATCATAGGTGAAGGCATTGATAGGTGAAAATTAATACAGAGTTTAGAAAATGGGTCATGTATTTCCTTGGTTTGGGAGTCAGTGAATGTGACTCCAGGACTTTGACCCTGGTTACTTAATTGTCTCAAAGCCAAGAGACTCAACAAACCTTCCTTCCCCCACACACATACCCTATAAGCATCCCCATTACTTTTATCTCTTAATTTTTCCACCCCTTCATGGTCAGCTAAAGGCTTAAACATTCTTGGACTAATTGCACTATATTTCTGATTTGCTTTTCTTCATGTTTATATAGTGTCATGTATAAAGTGTATTTGCATATTGTATAGTTTCATGTATATGTGTTTTGCTTCCCCTGGGTACATGGTAAACTCTGAGAGCAAGCACTGTGTTAACTTTTTGACACTTATTCCAAGATGGTTGGTATGCTAATGCACACCTTAATGTTTATGAATAAATAATGTTCATGAAATCCTAGGCAGATGCATTGCATATCTTAGATAAAGTAGTATGGTCCTCCAAACATTGGGCCTATTTCCAAAGTAGTGGCTTCAGGGTTCATGCCCTTACTACTTTTTTAATGGAAGGTTTTAAGGGAAAAACGCAAGGGCATGAGACAAACACCTTATTCTCAAGGAAAGTAGTAGCCAACGTCCATGAGATAACTGATTCATTTTAATGCTCAGCTGATACTAGCCTCATTTTGCGGTTTGAGGAAATAGGTTCAAAGATGTGAAAGTGACGGGCCCAGAACTTGAATCCTTGTGACAAATTTATTTTACTACCATTCTTTTTTAAAAGCCAGCCGTTTACAGTGGGGTGGTTTATAGGGGCAAGTTAAATCTTTGACTCGTGAACATCACCTGTAATATCCACCTGATGCCACCAGGGTGTCCCATGGTGCTGTCTTTGATCGTATTCCTACCCGGGTTGCTGGAGGCTGTTTTGAAGCAGGAGTTCATTTAGACTCAGTGGCTGAGGCCCAGAGCTCAGCAGCAAGAAAGTGGGGTGTTCAGCTCCCTGACTTCTAGTATGCAGTACTGAGCCAGCATCAGAGATGCCCTTGCCCTCTTTTAACCCTCTTTTAACCCCTCCAGTCAGGCTGGCCTCACAGGACAGCAGGGCCTGGCTAGCAACTCTTAAGTAGGCAATAGCCCCACAAAGGAGAGTAGCTTAGAAAAGACCCCATGGGTGGGTAAATGTCTATAAACATATGCATTTGTTCCGGTAGCTGAGTACACACACAAATTTATACTAGTAAAATCGATCCACGAGAGAAAGATTGAATTGCTTTACTTACCACTCTAGGTAGAAGAATTTTAAAAGACAATGTGTGTGAATTCCCACTTTTCAGTTTGCAGTAAAAATCTACTTAGTCCTGAGTATACAACCCCTTAGGCTTGAGTTTTGATACTCCACAATCCTACATCATAATCTTTGGTGTCAAAACTGTCACGTGGGAACTAATGAGGTGAAGTCTCCTACTTTGTATTAAAGAGCACAGTACCCTCAAATTTTTTTTTTCTTCCAGCGCTCTTTAAGCACTTTGTACAAATGTCTAACTAGTCTATAATTCTCAAGTTTTGATTTCTCTACTGGAAGAGATCCTTAAAGTATCCCCAGTAACTAGTACGGTTCCAGGCATTTTAATATAGGTGTTCAATAAATACTTGCATACTGAAATAGTGAAGCCTCCATAATAGTTACAGGATAGTTATACATATGAACCATTTCTCTAAGGAAGAGAGTCTACATTAGGGATAGGGAGGTCTTTGATGTGTCTTTAAGATGATTAGAAACCATTATGAACTGGGGAAGTAGTCCCTGGGGTGTCCTGACTGGCCTTTCGAAATCTGAAATATCTTTTTCTGGGTTGGAATTAGCACAGCCTGAATTTGACCTTACCCATGCAACATCTAAGACTGGGTGTTCACCATGGCTCTCAGAGCCACTAGGATAGACTTACTAAATTAGAGTGAGTGTTACTGATGGGAGATGTCGGGTTGGTGGTGCCCTTTCCCCTTTCTGCTCCCTGCCTACCCAGGTATGTTTCCCTTGTCAAATTCCCGTGGTTTTTCAGGAAATCATTGGAATAAATCCTAAACCTACCTATAGTAGTCCAGCATCCTTTTCAATTTTCTCATCTCTTTAGTGAGAGAGCTAATCAGATTATAGTATCAATTTAGACCCTTCCATGTGCTTTGCTTAAGTGATTAGAGTAACTATCTGAGCTAAATTAAATCTATCAAACAGGGGCTTCCTCAGCCTTCATGAATTTTGCTGAGTGTACTATGTAAGGGACTGGATGAATGACTGTAGGAATAAAGGTTATCAGTTCCAATGCAGATGGTTCTAATGTCCTCGTGAAGCATCACTGAGGGATTTTTTTTCATCCCGTATTATGAATCTAGTTCTAATAGGTTGGTCTGAAGATGCTTTTCCATATGTGAAGAGTAAGTATATTACGCCTTTACTATCTAAAGTGCAAACTACTAAAGGCAGAAATAATGTGTATCCTAGAATGCCTGTTTCGGGGATTACCTTACACCCAATGCTCAGGCAGCATTTTCACGGTTTGGATTGACTACTTGCCATCTGCTCTCCTGAGTATTCACTGCTGAATGACAGAGGAGAGAAAGTGAAAGGAAAGGTGCAGTGGGAGAGGAAGCTGGAAAAATAAGAGGAAACAACTGGGAGCTGAGGGGGGCTACTTAATGTAAGGTCAGTAAAACAAAAAGTAGAGGACAGGGTCAGGCTTTGGGGGTAGAGGGCTAATTTACTTTTGTGAACTAGTTGAGGAGAGCCTTGTATGCTTTGTTTAAAAGACTAAAGTTACTTCAGAAGAAAAGTCTAGCATCTGACCCATCTTCCCTGTTTACCATAGTAAATCGTTCAAGTCAAAATCGACACTGTCCTCTAGGAATTCTGGTCTTTGTTCTTCAATTCTAGGAAAGAGCCTCCTGCTGCTGCTCCCGCAGTCAAGGGTGCAATGCTTCCAGTAGTGTTTGTGGATAGCTGGTAAGCTTGATGTTTTATTCACAGCTTCAGGGGTAAATGCTGAGTACAGCTGTTGTCCCTATGTTGAGCTTTAACAAACAACTTGCCAGGTTCCTGCACCTGCTTTTATGCCTGGACCCAATGACTGAACTTTAGGCAGCGTCTAGTTCAGAGATTTCTCAGGGTCAAGAAACATCTTTAAAGGAGTGAATTCCTGCCCCTGTAGCCTTAGCCAGATTTTATGCGGTTCTGGCCTTGTGTTGCCATCTTCTGGCATTGCTTTCTAGAACAGAGCAGCCTTCCTAAAGCTAAGTCTAGATAGTCTTGTGATGTCTTATCTGTGTCTTCGGTCATCACTGCTCACTTCCGTCACACAGGGAACAATGCACCAGTTCCTCAACACCTGTTTCATTATTCCCTGTTCCCTTTCTTACCAGGAATGGAGGGATCCTCAGCAGAACATCAGACTGACCCGATGAGCCTTTTTCTTAATTCTAGGCCCATGAAAGGGAGAGGAAGGATTAATGACTCAGAGAGAGGGAACCATAAAATCCGCATATACTAATATGCCAACTCTTAAGATTTTAAGAAACAAAATCCTTCCTGAACTCTGGACTACCCCTAAATCTGGTGTGAAGAAATTACTAAAGATATGTATCTATTGGGGTTTGGGTAGAGAATATTCACTTGATTTATGTTTTTGCTCTGCCCCTCCTCTTCACAACATTTGGACAGGCGCTAATAAGTAGTAATCTTTGCAAATGAATCGTTTTTCTGATAATGCAGATGGGTAGCACAATTCTGTTCAGTGTTCTTACATCTTTCAACCAGAGGAATGTGCTTGGGGTGGAGGCTAAAGCCACTGAAAAAGAGGTTTATCTCTGTACCAGAATAACTGTTCGCGTAAGGATTTAATTTATGTTTTTGAATATTAGCATGATGTAACTGAGCTAAGCTTTTAGTCTGGTTCAGGCCCACCAAGTTTGTGTGACTTGTTAGGTATCAACTTTTTTTTCAAGCTTAGCCATAACCCTGAGCTTGGGGCATCTGAGGGCAGGGAGGAACAGGTGGCCAAAGGAGAAATGTTGGTGCCTGAGAGTATGTTTTCCAGTTGTATTGAATTTCTTACTTGGTGTATTTTTGACCTGTCTTAGTTTCTTTCCTTCTGTGTCCTATGCTATTTTGCTTGCTATTTGTTAGATGTCCTCTGTCAGCCATTCAGGAGTTATAAAATGGAAGTTAGTATTTCTACTCAAATGTTTTGTGGATAGAACCGATAGGTTGAGCATTGATTTCTGGTAGCTTCTTTCTAGTAGAAGAGTTAAACTGATAAATGTGTTTCCATGGCTTTGGACTTGTTTTTGGCACCTTGGGTATGTGACCCTTCTTAGAAACTGTTTTAGGGGTGCCTGGGTGGCTCGGTTGAACCTACTTGAAAGAAAGAAAGGGAAAGAATCGTGTTTTAAGACCCTCAACTACCAGCTGAACTAGATGTCTACCAGGAAAATGGGTAGATTTGCTTCCTGTACTTTTGTTCTCTGTGACTTTCCAGCTGTCAAGGAACTTAAATAGGTATTCAGAAAAGAAATTCTCCATTGTTTCCCCTTCCTCACCTTACCAGTTAAAGCAGAAGTAACTAGTGATGACACTTTAGGGGGTAGAATTGAAACACAAACCCAACATCTGACCACATGGGCCACAGGCAATTGGTTTAAGCCCTTAGTGTGGTTATGAAGTTGGGGTGGGCTGCAGGGGGGGTGGGGAGATTACTTCTGCTTTCCTCCCAGAAGCTTCCCTGGGTGGTGGTGTTTTTGTTTTGATTGGGGGGATGGGGGGGGTGTTCCCTTTGGTAAAATGTATTTCCTTTCCTCCTCCATTGCATTGAGGCTGGTAATGAAGGGTAACATTTCTCTCTGGTCAGTGTTTTTGTTGTTGTTTTTTTTTTGGTATTTGCAAATATTGCATTCTTGGTTTTTACTAGTAGATTGGTTCATTGTCAGTTCTAGCTTTTTTTTGCATGAAGAATTAGTCCATTAACTTGCCAGATTTGAAGGCTTTTCTAACTTCTTTGAAGTAGATCTTCCCTGCTGAAAGTTTTGGATTTGATTTGTTTTCAGTTTGTTGAGGAGTCTTACTTGGGGACAGGTAATTGACAACAGCAGAGATGTTTTCTATTCCTAGGATTCTAAATCTAATTATAATCCTTAGTACTCACAGATTTTAAAATCCTCTCCAAAATAGGAAGGAAATACCCTGTTGCTTTCTAATGTTTGCTAAAACTTGCCTTTGAAGAGCTGATCATTTTTTTTTTTAAGTATTTAAGTAATCTCTACACACAATGTGGGGCTTGAACTCACGACCCCAGGATTAAGAGTCACATGTTCCTGGACTGAGTCCGCCAGGCACCCCTAGAAAAGCTGATCTTAACAGTCATCGTCCTTTGTCTTATTAGCCTTTTGGCTACTTACCTTAGGGCTCTTTGGAAGAGGTGTGGGGGTGGGGGATGCCTTGGTGGCTCAGTGGGTTGTTTGACTCTTGGTTTCTGCTCGGGTCATTGTTTCCAGGTCTTGGGATAGAGCCCCATCAGCTCCCTGCTCAGAGGGGAATATGCTCAGGATTCTCCCTCTCCCCCACCAACCCCCACACCAGGTGGGCTCCTGCACACGGTGACTCTCTAAATCTTTAAAAAAAAAAAAGGCGGGGGGGGGTGGGATGAGGCATGGTAAAAAATACCGGTCACTTTGAAAGAAAGAGGAATAATTAACTGGCATCAGTTATGCACTGTTCCCAGCCCCAAAGTTAATCTAGAACCACTAAATAGCACCAAAAAATATTTACTTAGCACTTGTTATATTAGAGGAAATGTTCTAAGCATTTTACGTACATTACTCATTTAATTCACAAGTCACCCCTGTGAGATAGGTATTTATTTTGTCCTCATTTTCCAGATGAGGAAATGAGACCCTGAGGTTAAGTGACAGGTTATACAAGCTGGGGCAGAGGAAATGGGAAAGAGGAACCTAAACAAGATGGGGAGGGGATCTGAGTTTTATTGGGGTGGATATAGGCACACTTTTTTTTTTCTTAGGCACCAAATTTTCAGTTCTCATATCCGAAGGTAATACCATTGATTCAACCACTGAAAGTTGTTTACAATAATCAGGATGAATTTACTGTCTTTAGACATTCCTAATCTTTTGACTGGGCCCCAGTATGGTCTATGGAAGCTGGCTTGTGAAGGGGCTCATTTGTTTGTAGGTTAAGGATATTGACTGTCCTAAGGGTAGAAATGCCCCTTCTAAGGATGGAGTCTTTGATCTTACTGGTTTCATTATATTCCTCAAAACATTTGGAGCTGATTATTTTTGAGTAATTGTTCCAAACTTTTAGATATTTTCCCATTGGAAAGTATTCTAAGGTTTAAAATTTCATCTGAATTTAAAAGTTATTAAATTTTCTTTTTAAGGGAGAGTTTGGGGAACAATCAGGAATTCTGGTTTCCTTTCATGGATAGAGATAAAATTAACCGTTTTCCTCAAGAAAAGTGATACTTCTGAATCCCAGCGCTTTAGTAATGAGAACTGGACTGTTTTCACTTGACCTTTACTTCCTGTTAGTGGGAAAACCCCTCTCCAGAGGTGCTGGGAGATTGCTGGAGAAGGGTTTCTAGATCCCAGAATAAGAAGTTCAAGAGAGTCCAGCAATATTGTCAGTAGGATAATGGTCTCCATAAGTACTAGTTTTCATTATCCTTAAGCTTCATTTTCAACACAATTTGAAAGGCAGCAAAGTAGGAGAGGCTAAACTGGGGAGGAAGAAAACTTAGTGGTTGAATTACATAGACCTTAAAGTGAATGTGTGTGCAAGAAGCAGAAACTTGGATTCACTGAATGAAAATGAAATAACAGGCAGTGTCCAAGGTCGGAACAGAGGTTTTAGTTTACCTAGTTAATTCCCTAGATTTACATCTTAGTTCACGCCTTATGTTGCATGTGCATATAAACCTGAAACATTTTTTCTCCCCAAAGAGAGGAATGGACATTTTTATAGGAGACCTAGGGGCCACCGTAGCAGCTTAGCTGAGGGATGTGTGAGAAACTGTTCATCATTTTCTGTCCCCTCCTGTCTTAGGCTGACCTGGTCCTTGATGTGCTACCTGCTTCTGCTACTGATCCATACTGCAGAACTTCTCATTCATCCCCAAGGCTTCCAGCAGCAATGTCCAATAGGGAATCAACTCTAAAAGGAACCAGACCAACGTTTCCAGCCCTTCATTCTGGTGACTGAGGGAAGGAAACAGTGGGAGGGGTTATACATGTGTAGTGGATGGAAGGGAAACACAGACTGTCAAATTACTATATCTCTTTAGTTTCTTTTGCAAATAGAATTCTGCAACCGTATTATTTCTATTGTGTAAGTATAGGGGAAGTTCAAGATGGTGACCTTGATTAGAATGTGTCTGGAGAGGAATAAATGGAGTGTATGAGATAAGAGACAGTTGGTTATGAAAGATGTTGAAGTCTTGAAATAATGTGACCATCTGAGGAATTTTTTAAAACCATAGCTTATAAAAATATCACTGATACAGCCTGCCCCCTCATTTCCCGCCACAGGAGACTACTTGGACTGGAGACACTTGTTTAATAATAGCTTGTCTCTGATATTCCCAGTAGCTACCTCCCTGTGAGGAAAGGATAGCAAACGTTCAGGACATCATCATACAAAGTTCCAGTAGCAGTGACACCTACGCGGAAGACTTGGAACTGCAAACAGAGGCTGGGGTCACCTCAGTGACATCTGACGCCGTCCAACCACAAGTTCGATTTTTGTTTTGTGGGGTGAGGGAGCAGACTGTACTAAAGGACTAAAATGATTTCTTGTCTATACTTTCTCACTTGTTTTTATTTTTTAAATTTTTTTGGCGGGAGAGAGGGATGTTCGGGTAAAATTTCACATCCTATCTGGAGTTACGGGGAGGATGGGAAAGCTCAGCCCTTCACCCAAGAATAAGCCAGTAATGACATCTCGACGCGTGGGAAGTGTTTCCCTCAGCTGGGAGGATCTGAGGCTGCACCCCAGTGGGATTCCTTGCTGGAGTTGGAAGGCCACTCAGAGGTAGACGCATATTGTAGCAGGAGTGCGGAGAGTTTGGCTGGGGAGGAAATATCAGAGGGGAGGGACATTCGAAGTCCCAGGGGCTTCCCCCAATTTGGAGGCGCGGGCTGTGCTGTGCATATGGGACCGAGGAGCCGGGTGACCGCCGTGGCCTGTGCCTTCCGCTGAGGGTCTGACAGGAACGCGACGCTGCTGGGCACCGCGTTTGAGTCCCGGGAGACGGCCCAGCCGTGCCCAGCGAGCCCGCGCCAGACCCTGGCGTCCTCCATCTTCTCTCCTGCGCTCCCCCTGCTCCAGCTGCCTGAGCCGCGGACCGCAGCACCACACACCCCCGCGGGGGGGGACGCCGCGCCCCATCCCCGCCCCCGGCCCCACCCCAGCCCCCCCGCGGGGGCCCTGACCCCACCGCCGGCGGGCACTGGCTGAGCTCCGAGGCGGCGAGCCTGCGGCGGGGACGCCCAGAAGGGGTCCGGGCGGCTGGGGGCGGCGGCGGCCGGGTCGGGGCTCCCCCC
The DNA here is from genome assembly GCF_002201575.2 of Neomonachus schauinslandi. Lineage (NCBI taxonomy): Eukaryota > Metazoa > Chordata > Mammalia > Carnivora > Phocidae > Neomonachus > Neomonachus schauinslandi. Next base: position 27,894,412 of record NC_058417.1, read on the forward strand.
CCCGCCCGCGCTCGCCGCGGCGGTGGTGCGTCCCGGAGGTTACCGGAAGTGGCCGCGCTCGGCGCTGCCATGTTGAGGAGCCGCCGCTGCCGCTGCCGCCGCCGCCGCCGCCGCTTTGTTGTCGCCTCCTCCGGCTGAGGAGGCTCCCCGAGCGGGGGGAGTGGGGAGGAGGGGGGTCGGCCGCCGCAGCCATGGAGGCCAACTGGACCGCGTTCCTGTTCCAGGTACTGGGGGCCCCCCCGGGGGGGCACGGGGGGGACAGGGGGGCCGGGCCCCGGGCTGGCGGGCGGGCGGGCGCTCCTCCTCCCCTCCCTCCCGGCTCCGCTCTCCGGCCCGGCCTTAATCCCCCTTTGTTTTTCCGCCCGCCCGCCCCGGCGGAGCGGGGCTGCTGAGGTGAAAGGAGGCGGCCTCACGGGGTGCGGGGGAGAAAGCAGGCCTCAGGGTGAACCCCGGGCCCCCCCAGCACACTCACGCACACGCACACACCCTTCCCTCCCGCCCTGAAGGGGAAGGGAGGAGGCCGGTCGCTGTCACCACCCGCGGCCCAGAGAAAGGAGGGCGCCGGGCCGCTGGATAGCGCGGGCCGCTTGGCCACAGCGCGCCCGCCCCGGGCCCGCATCGTGGGGTGAGGGGGGATCCCCAGGTCCTACTCTGAGACCCCCCCACACACAGACGCACTTCATCCATCTTCGCTCGTTCTCCTTCCTTTTCACCTCCCTCTCCTCTTTTTGTGTGTGTGTGTTGACTTTCTGACCCCCCCATCCCTGCGAATAGCGGGTATCCCTGGGTTCCCCGCCACTCCCCCTTCCCGCCGCCCCCTCCTTGTGTTTACCCTGTTGGGGGGTGTTGTGAGTGAGTATCCCCTCCCCAAACTTTTTTACTGGATTTACATTTTTTCTCTCGCAAGCCTTTGCCGAGCCTTGGCAGCTGACACCCTCTCCTTCTGTCCAGCTCTCCCGCCGTCCCATTCAGCCCGGGGAATCCCCCAGCCGGGCCGGGGCGGGGGGAGCTGTGGGGGCCGGGACTCCAGGAGGCCCGACCTTCTCCCGGAGCGCTTTTCCCTCTCGTCCCACCTCGAACGTTTCCTCCAACCAAGTGGGGGAGACGGAAAGTGGAGAGAGCAAACAAAGTCGGCTTACAAAGCCCCCAGATGAGTCATTCGTTGGGGTGTTGGTCTACACTTTTTGCAAGAAACTTGAAAGTGCCTGTAGCCGATACGTTGGCAGTCCTCTTGCCCGCCCATTTTAGGTGGGGGACCCCTGTTGGGAAGACCGAGGCTTATTTTTTCCCTGCTTCATTTCTATTTGCAAACGAAGCACTTAGTGGGCAGTAGTGATGAGCTCACGGGAAAACTTCGGAACCGGAGGAGGTTAGGAAGCTTGTCACTTTAAATGCGTTCTTCCCGCCTCTCTGGGTTATTTTCCTTCTTTGAATAGCTTCGTGAAATCCCAGACGCGTTGCTTGGGCGCTTGAGACCTTTTGAAACTAACCAGGAATGGATGCAGAATTTTCAAAAAATCCTCCCAGTCACTGGACCCATCCCAGTGCAGTTAATATAGGAATTGGATAACTCAAACATTAACTATTGTGTAGAGCTGATTTATTGTTTTAAGACATATTTTCTTTCACATGTGAGTAATTTGATTTTTAAGTAGTTAATTGAAATATATTCTGGCTTCTTAAAATTGAAGATATGCAGAATTATGGAACTCACAAACTTCTTTTTCTCATTCTGATCTGGTATTGTTTTATCATGCTTTAAGTCAACTTAAAAATGCATTGGGAAAGATACGATATATAACTAGTTGGCATCCAGAATGGTGTAAAGGTGGCAAATGCCCTCTCTAGAAAAGGCTTTCAAATGGTCATTTAAAAATGGGATTAACGGGCCACCTAAGTGATTTTCATGTGAGAAATGATTTAGATTCACCATATTAATTACCATGTTAAACCTGCTGTCCGTAAACTTCATGGAGATTGAAAAAAAAAAAGGAGAGTTCTTTATGTAAAGGAAAAACCTATAACTAATTTTTGGAAAGTTAGTTGAACAATCTTTTGGAATACTTTTATTCTTTTTCTGGATAAGACAAATGCCAAGCATTTATTGAACAACTTGTTAATTAGATTTTATATTATTTAATTTTTTTCAGCAATTAAAATCTTTTTTTCCACCTGATGGAGAAGTGTGAAAGCTAATAATTGATCCTGGGCTTGGCAATGTGTGCAGTGAAAATTGTTGGAAAAATAATTTAGAGCCGAGGACAGTTGAATGGGTAAAGAGAATATTTCAGTCTTTTCTATGGAAAGGTATGAATAGACTTACTCAGTTTCAGTTTTAAGTAATTTTTACTGGGGAAATGGGAGAGTTAAACTCTCTTGTTTGTTTCCTAGAGCATACTATTGAATTTATATTTTAAAACAATTTAATACCTGCTTGCTTTCCAGATAACCTGGTGGAAAGTGAAAGCCATAGCTGTTAAGATGTTTGATGGATGATTCTCCTAACAGGACATTCAAGATATGACTCACTGATGCTAATTTGTTTCAGTACAAAATTTTTTGCCCTCTGGCACTGGAGATTTCATGGTGCTATATCCTACTACCCTGGGTGATGAAATAACATTTCTGTTTTGTTTTTTTGCGAACCCCAGAAAAAGGAAAGCTTGGGCAGGGTTGAAAAAGCCTTAAAGTTGAAAGAGATGGGAGATAAAATAAAAGCTTTGGTTTGATGATACTAGTCAAATAAAAGTCTACCCAGAAGTTCTTTTTTTTTTTTTTTTAAATCATTTAACTGAAGGCAGGCCATGGTTGTTATTTTACTCTGTCTCTCCCTCAGAGAACAAGTTGGGGAAACCCAGTTCCCCTCTTAGAAGGCTTCATGTAGAAGTGTGGGGATCCTAGGAATCCTCAGAGAGTGATTCCCGTAGTGGTCGAGGCATTCTACAGCATTTCACCCAAGAAGCAGGGACCTGGTGTGACCCTCGTGTGAGAGTGAGCTTCAGCAATGCTGTAAAAATACTTTATGTTGCCACAGACATCTGAATTGGTAAAATGGCAGTAAGTGCTTTTAGTACTCCATCGAACTAATGGTTGTTTAGAATTGAAAAATGCCTCTAAACACTATGAGTCTGAACTTTGTCCAGAAGATTTGCATTCCCTATTATCTGATCTGTTAGCCTTTGAAATTGTGTATCTTGAGCTATCTTCAGCTATTAACTGTTTGTATACTGTATGGAAACTTGGGTATCCTACAGCCAGGTTGGAAAGGGGGTGAGATTTGAATCCAAATTCTGTAAAGTTTCCACTAATGTCTCATGGGCAGACACATTTACAGGAGCTCCGTACATTAAATTAAAAGTGGACTGTAATTCAGTATTATCCCTGAGTCCAGAAAGATACTCATAGGCAAGCACACAATTTCTGTGAGTACGTCCAGGACTCAAAGGGGGATTCAACCAAAATTATTAAATTGGAACTGGTAACTTTGAATATCACACCTCCTGATGATTTGGAGGAGACTTGGTTCCAGGCTTAGCTGTTGTATTGCCATCAAGTAAATATGGAGCTATGTGGTAGATATTCTTATCCATAAGGGGAGAAGACGCTCTGTGTGAATGTGTGTGTCTGTCTCCTTGTTTTCTTCTTAATCAAGTTAACTGTAGGACTTGTGATTACAGAGTGAGAAGGCTAAATAAGTGACTAGAGTGTCTAAGATGATGGGATGGGACCCTCCTAGGATGTTGTGTGCTTAAAATATTTGGAACTCTTACATCTGGGTGCATGTATCCTTTTGGGATTACAAAACTCAAGCATAGGGGCTTGGGCTCACTGTCAAAAAAGTTTCAAAAATAACGTTGGTAAAGTACGACGTATCAGGAAGAACTTATTTCAGGAATTTTTTCCATCAGTTCCTAAATGTTTTATCAGTACGGAGAATTTTGAAAGAATCAAAATCAAGAGAGTGAGTATTCGTAAATACCAAGAATCTGATCCACAATGAAATTTTGGTTTCAGTGCAGCTAAAGAAAATTTCCAGACGGTGTCCAGTTCTGGAGTGGAGAAGCACATTATAACAGCAAATGTCTAACACTTTAATGAAACATACAAGTGCTGGAAGAAGATGAAAATGAAAGGAATTTTAATTATTTATAGTTTGTTTTCTCTTGCTAGTCTGTCTTTGAGAGTTTAGGGTTTGAACAACTAGTGTTGTTAAAAGGATGCAGATTTCTAGTGTAAGATTAAATGAATTGAGAAACAACTGACAGGTGTTTTGCTGTAGGCTACCTTCACAGATGCCTTCCAGGCTGATTAATAGCAGGTTTCATTTCAATCAAATCTTTTAGTAGGAAAGTTAAGTGAAAACTTTAAGAGTAAACTTAACATAGTGCATGTATTCAGAGAGCTAAGTTTCTTTTATCACTTAGCAACAGCCTCCTTCCTCAGTCACTGAGTTTTCTAATGGAAAGGGAGAGACAGTGCCTTTCTTTTCCTAGGTAAAATAGACAGGTGATTATGTGTATGTGTGTGAGTGTGTAGTGTGTGCATTACTGCAGTAAAGTACTGGCAGATACTTAAGTCTGGAGTGTAATTTTTTTGACAAGTTATTTAAACTTGGTTTCAGCACTCACAGACTAATGCACACTGATTTCATCAGCTGGTATGTCCCTTCTGCACCAGGATGGTGTGTAGTCAGCTGTTTGAAAGCAAGATCACTGTGAGCAACTTAGTCATAAAAGTTTTGTGTCTGCACAGTGATTTTAATGCTTTGTATTGGGAGCTCTGAGGGTAACTAGGTGGTTGCTGGATTTCTGCTGCAGGGAGTAGCTTATGGGCTCTTTGATTGTTTCTTCTGGTCTCTGTTGTCTGGAGCATGTTGAATTTTGAAGGCCATTGTGCGAGGCTGAGTTTCTGAAGTGTAAATGTTTGGTTTTAGGCCCATGAAGCCTCCCATCACCAACAGCAGGCAGCACAGAACAGCTTGCTGCCCCTCCTGAGCTCTGCTGTGGAGCCCCCTGATCAGAAACCATTGCTTCCAATACCAATAACTCAGAAACCTCAAGCAGCGCCAGAAACATTAAAGGATGCCATTGGGATTAAAAAAGAAAAACCCAAAACTTCATTTGTGTGCACTTACTGCAGTAAAGCTTTCAGGGACAGCTATCACCTGAGGCGCCACGAGTCCTGCCACACAGGGATCAAGTTGGTGTCCCGGTCAAAGAAAACCCCCACCACGGTGGTTCCCCTCATCTCCACCATCGCTGGGGACAGCAGCAGAACTTCGTTGGTCTCGACCATTGCTGGCATCTTATCAACAGTCACTACATCTTCCTCGGGCACCAACCCCAGCAGCAGTGCCAGCACCACGGCTATGCCCGTGACCCAGTCTGTCAAGAAACCCAGTAAGCCCGTCAAGAAGAACCATGCTTGTGAGATGTGTGGGAAGGCTTTCCGAGATGTGTACCACCTCAATCGGCACAAGCTCTCCCACTCGGACGAAAAGCCCTTCGAGTGTCCTGTCTGTAATCAGCGTTTCAAGAGGAAGGACCGGATGACTTACCATGTGAGGTCTCATGAAGGAGGCATCACCAAACCCTATACTTGCAGTGTTTGTGGGAAAGGCTTCTCGAGGTACTGCATTTTGCTTTGCTTTTTGTTTTCATTAGGTATCAGTGAACTTCAGTTTTGTCTCTTTGTGACCTAGAAGGTTTATGTGAGCATAGCTGTGGGCAGGCCTGTGTTACTAGAGGAGATTGATGATAAAGTACTACACTTCCAGGTCTAATTCCAGTTTGGTGTGGTTGACAAGTGGTGACATAGTGATTAGGCTAATATTTCAGTTAAGAAGTGCCTTGGTGGACTCAGGCCTTCATTTGGCACATTTATAATTCTTACCACTGCAAAACCACCGGTTTCCAATTCAGTCGGGTGACTAGACATGAGGTTCACTGTGCAAATCAAAGAAACTTACTTCTTGGAAGTTGGGGTGACCTTGAATACTGTTAGTATAACTTTTAGGAGGACGCTTTTCTATTTTTCTGTGGTTACTAACATTTCACTAATTTTCATTTTTAAAGGCTTTTAAAGAAGAGTTAATATAGGAGTAGCTTTCTCTGGCAGGTGTTAGGACTAAAACTTTGGGTATTTTATAATTTAAAGAACCAAGGCCTAACATGATTTGATGTTGACTAGGAGAGAAAAATTAACAGGTAAACGACTAAGATTTTTGTTTATGGTAAGAGAGGTAAGGAGGCTTGCACTGGGGGGAGGGGGAGTTGGTAATTCTGCTAGCTTTCTTTAAAATGCCCTCCACCCAAAGCTGCCAAGCATGTAAACATCACCGTGAGTAGCATTTCTCAATGTGTGTTCCATTACATCTTCTGTTGAAACTCTCTCTTTCACAGGCCTGACCACTTAAGCTGTCACGTAAAACATGTCCATTCAACAGAAAGACCCTTCAAATGCCAAGTAAGAGTTAAAATGACTTATCCTTAGTGTAGCACGTAATGCACATTATCCAGAAGGTCTGAGCCAGTCAAATCTCACCGTTCTTGAATAGTCTTAAAATCACTGACTTGAGTAAATGTGGTCCATTTGAATTCTGGTTTTATACAATATAAATGACAGCTTCTATTTCTGTGAGGCAAGAGCATTTAAAAATGTAAATGTGTTGTTTTTGTTAAGCTACATTTCCCTTTCCTTAGGCAACAGTATTTATCGTTACAAGAAAAAAAATTTATAGTCTTGCAAAGGTCATTATGTATTTGAAATGAATAAATGAATAAAATGCTTTAAATTATTTTCTGGGTTGATGATTTTAACTGTAATAGAAGAAAATAGGAATTTTCTCCCAAATGTTACCACTTATGGATGTTTGTCTGTCAAATTGGAGCATTTTCTAGTTGTTTGAAAATCTGTTGATTTTATTTGACCTAAGCTGTGATAACGAAAAGGTTAAGAATCTTGCTAAATCAAATGACTTTTTTAGACATCAGTAATTTTAGTTTATTGCTGGAAGTCTTTCTGTGCTCCTTTCAGTTAAATGTGTTAATGACTGACTTTATTAAGTAAGTGATTTGAATCTTAAGAAAAATGCAATCTGAGGAAGGAAGCTAGTGTCATTTGAGCGAGTACCTGCTATGTGCGAGGCCTTGGGCCAGACTCTTAATCCCACCAATAATTTTGGGAGGTAGGTATTTTTATCCTCATTTTACGGATGAAGAAACAAATTCAGATAGGTTAATTTGCTCAGTGTTACACTGTTTTCATGAATCAAGGAGAGCTGGATTTAAGTCCAAGTTTAACTGACTCTACAGCTCACATCTTTTCAGTACTCTGTGTTGATATTTCTTCTTCCCCCAAAATGTAAGGGTCTAAAGTTCACCAAATGTTTTGTTATGATTATGATTCTAGGTAACACATGCAATTAAAATTCAACTAACTCAGTCTGCTTGTGGACATGGATAGGGTAATGCCTAGAATATAACGTACTTTAAAATGAGTAGAACAGGATAGTCTATATTTAAAAAAAGTTTTCCTCCCTCATGCAGACGTGCACTGCTGCCTTTGCCACCAAAGACAGACTGCGGACACACATGGTGCGCCACGAAGGCAAGGTATCGTGTAACATCTGTGGGAAGCTTCTGAGTGCAGCGTACATCACCAGCCACTTAAAGACACATGGGCAGAGCCAAAGTATCAACTGTAATACATGTAAACAAGGCATCAGTAAAAGTAGGTGACACTTCAGATTGTATTTCTGTTGCATTTCAGATTAATGAAGTCTGGATGTTTTTATAATGTACTGAAGGTATTTTCACTATGCTCTCAGCACCGTATTCATAATCACCTTACATGTTTTCTTCTCTCACTAAAGCGTGTAAACACACGTCCATGGAGAGTATATACTGGTGTTGGAAATATACCTCACCTGCGTGGATACAAACAGCACTGACAAGCCCTCCACTACTTTTGCTTTCAGTCCTGTGCTTGTCTACTAATAACACCCAAGTTAGAAAAGCAGAATTTCCCTGCAACTGTTTTTCAACGTGTCCCTTCTTCTGTGGAGTTTCAATAAAAAGCTCTAGTGTTTTAGAATTGTGGCAGCAGGAGCCGCACTAGGAAGCTGCAGCTGCTGCGAGGCAATTTTCATTGTTTTTATTTAATGTTAGGAAGATTCTTAAGCATTGGTGTCTCCTAACTCCTGTTTGAGTTAATAACATGCCCTTAATAACCTTAAAGATGAAAGCGGCATCATTAAGTTTGCTTTTCAAACCCAGATCTGTAGAGTTGGGATAGCATATCCATCTGAAGATGTAAGTGCTCTACTTACCTTAAATTCAGAATTGAAGATAGACTGTTTCAGGGACTCGTGGATAGAATTCAGTACTTGCATTTACCCCGGCTTTGTCTTTGAGATTGCCCTAAGCACCAGAAGAAAGTCTGTTCCTAATTCTGTATTCTATTATGTATGTACTATATGCAGCAGAAACATCAAATTCTCAGAATAGGTGGCCAAAGGTGAGTGGGGAAAGAACGTTTAAAGTGTTCTAATCTCAACCATTTTTGCTTCTTTGTAAGTACATTGGGTTTATTATCTAGCATGTCATACTTTGTTAACTTTACAAAACTTTACTTTTAGTGTACTTTGTTGTGGTCAAGTGACCAACTTTATCAGATATTTTGGTGAGCAGAAATTAGTCCATGCTGATTTTACCCAAGTTCCATTCTAAAAGACACTTGCTTTTTAATATAGCAAAGAATTCTTTTCTCTTTTATATTGGTTTTCCCCAGCTCTCTCGATTTTTCTTTTATTAATTTGTCTATTTTGACCAGTATAGACAGAAGCAGCAAAAGAAGATGCTCTGTAGTAAAAACTGTCAAGACAAATGATAAAGTTCAGAGAAGCACGAGGAGCCAGAGTATCTAAGTTTCAGATTTTGAGCACCTGGCTGCACGTTTTCAAGGTAACGTAGCATGTGTGGTTTGTCTTTGGGGCAGCGTGCATGAGCGAGGAGGCCGGCAGCCAGAAGCAGCAGCAGCAGCAGCATGTAACGAGCTGGCCAGGGAAGCAGGTGGAGACGCTGAGACTGTGGGAAGAAGCTGTCAAGGCAAGAAAGAAAGGTAAGATGAGGTGGCCAGAACTCACAGGACGGCTAGACCAGTGTGCTCACTTCTTGTGCCCCAGGCTCTAAGTGAGGCAGCCACAGCTTAGGGAGACTGGCTTCATGGGAACCTGGAAACACTATGTTGGCAACAAATTTCCAAGCTTCCAAATAAGTCTTTTTACCTTAACAAATAAAAATCCTTAGTACTTCTTTTCGTGTTCTTTTGATTTTCCTTTTGTTACAAATTTGGAGCCAGGTTTGGTCCTTCCCTGCGTATGTTTAGAGTTCGTTTTTATGTCAACCTCCGTGCATTATGGGCTCCTCTTTTTCCTCTCTAAAACATTCCCACTTTTGGGGGTGGATGAAATATTCTTATGGTACATAAGTTTATTTTCTTACAACTTTGCTACTTTCTGCTCTTTAGTGTTCTTTCTGCATTGCATTATTTATTACATGTTTCTGGCTTTACGAGGCTGATATCTTTTCTCTTGGTCTCACCCTTAATCTCATTCAGTCTGTCACTGGGGCTGGCATTAGCTTAACAAGTATGTACTTAAGTTGTTAGGGACTTTACTGTAATTGTTACTAAAATTGAGAATGGTTTGCTTTTCTCTCATATATCGTATAAAGAATCCGTTGGTGTATCCGTCTTCCACACAGCTTTTTAACTTAATACTTAGAGCTTTGGCTTCTGGACTGTTGTGCGGGCATTTCAAATCAATGATTTTGTCAGCGTACCACCAGCCACGGGAGAGATTCCTAAATTCCTTCTTTCCTTCCAGACCTCTTTGTCTTACTGTTTTATTTTAAATTCATAAGGAACCCTCTGCCTCTAGGCTCCTCTGTAATTCCTTTGCTGTGTAATTTCTTCCCTCCTTTGCTTTCATGTAGTACGGCTGTTCCCTTCCACAGATCCCTTCTAAACACCCTGTACTCGGATAAAGATAAAAGGAATAGCCTCCGTTTTCATACATCTCCTGGCATTGCAGCCAGATAGGCCTCCTACCTTTCCTCAGCGGCTGCTTCCTCCTCTCTTCCAAATGAAGATTTGTCATTATTTAATAAAATGTTTTATCGTTAGGAGAAGAGGTAAGGGGGGGGCCGGAAGATGTATATATGCTATGACAGTCGCATAGTGGGTGAAAGCACGTTACAAAGGATGTTTTAGTAGAGAAGGAGTAAGAGTAAAATTATTTTAAGTCCTAGAAAAGGTTGATGTTAGACTGAAAGGAAAAAGTGCAGGATGGCGGCAGGGGTGGTGATGGCACATGTAAGAGTGAAAGCCCCTTCTTTGGTGTAAACAAGAATACCCTTAACAGTGCTACCATCACCTCAAAAGTGAGTTGGTTTTCTCTTTCTTTCTGCACTTTTCTGTTTGGTGTTGTATTTCATTTTGCTTGCACAATAAGACTCAATTGTTTAGCTCATCTTCTGACCTCCATGAAACAAAATGCTTTTGTATTCCCATTTGTAGCATGAATCTCTCTGGAAACGACCACTGATGTTAGAAACTTCTGTATTCATGTTAGTGAAATGTCACATTTCGGGGGAGAGGAGACTTCTGCCCTGAAAACCTAAACTTGAGTCAGCAGGTCTCTTTTTTTAAATAAGGTGATATAAGTTCCCAAACCTGAGTGACATTCAGATCGCCATCTCAGGAACTTTTTAAAAATACACATTTCCAAAGTTCATCTAAATCTCACTATTGAATTTCCTGGGAAGCCATTTAAAAAAAAAAAAAAGCTCCCTAGATAAATGATTTTTTTTTTTTAATAAAGATTTTATTTATTTGTCAGAGAGAGAGAGCAAGCACAAGCAGGGGGAGTGGCAGGCAGAGGGAGAAGCAGGCTTCCCGCTGAGCAGGGAGCCCAATGCGGGACTCGATCCCAGGACCCTGGGATCATGACCTGAGCTGAAGGCAGCCGCTTAACCAACTGAGCCACCCAGGTGTCCCCTAGATAAATGATTTTGATCATCAGCCAGGTTTGGGAATTCCTGACATAGAGTTTGCCGGAGTTTCATCCTATTGATCAAGGGAGAGCTGCTTATTGACTCCAGGGTCGGCGTGAGGTGATTTGACCCATATGTGTGGGATGTGTGCAGACCTTTATCTTTAGTCTCAAATATATTTCCCCATTTTGACAGCCAAATTACACACAACTAGCCCACTCATCTGTCTTCTTACTGTTGTTTCCTGACACACCAGCAGGTGGTGCTGAATTTTGTTGAGGGGTGGGGTGGGGGTGTCACCTCTGAGGGAAGTTTTCTTTAAGAAGTGCCCGGGCTTTGCTGGGTAACAAGGACCAGGGTCCCCCAAATCACTGCAGGGTCTTCTTGCTTAATTAGTCCTCCTTGGTGTGGTTGGTGATGTGTATAATATGTGCAGTTAGATGACACTAGGCAGAGAGCGGGTGATTCTGTAAGCATCAGAAAGCGAAGAAGAAATGGGAGTGGAGAGGAGAATACAAACCCACTGAGAGAGATTTTATCTTTCTTAACATAGGAAACCTAACCAGAAACAACAGGATTGTTTTTTTGTTTTGTTTTGTTGTGTTTTAAAGATTTTATTTATTTGACAGAGAGAGACACAGCGAGAGAGGGAACACAAGCAGGGGGAGTGGGAGAGGGAGAAGCAGGCTTCCCGCGGAGCAGGGAGCCCGATGCGGGGCTCGATCCCAGGACCCTGGGATCATGACCTGAGCTGAAGGCAGACGCTTAACTGACTGAGCCACCCAGGTGCCCCACAACAGGATTGTTTAAACAATTTTTCTAAGACTGAAATAAACAGATATGAAAACAGCTTGTCAGTCCCTACTTACGGACTGACCTTACCTCTGAGGCTTTAGAGTACACAGCATTGAGGACACACAACGCTCTCTGCTAGTTACAGTGCACCTTACCAGAAGATTTTTCTGATTATCTGTTCTTGTGTGACCCATCGGCCCAGCTCATTGTAAACGAGCTCTTTCTCCTGGCCTGCCGATGGTTGGCTCTGCCTGCATGAAGTGGTAGTGAGAATACTAAGCCCTGCTTGATATCTCTGCCCCCCAGAGTGCCTTGCGGAAATTAACTGGTCTTCCAGCATCACTGTGAGGTAGGTAAGTAAATCTAAATTTGAAACCAAAAGTGCCAGGCTAAACAAGTTGCCCAAGGCCTTGTGGGAGGTATAGTGTCAGAAAAGAGATTCACGTACCCCCAGTCCTGTGCTCAGAAAGAGCCTCCCTTCCTGTTGACCGCTTGGTAGAGAACTATAATTTCATTCATTAAATGTTTGTCCTTTTAATTAAAAAAAAGTTGATTCAGAAGCTGTTTGTGAATTTTGTTCATTGTTTGGGGAGTCTAAAGGCCATTTTGTCTTCTTATTTTAGAAGCTGCTAACCTGTGCCAAACCTCCACGGCTGCTACGACACCCGTGACTCTCACTACTCCATTCAATATCACGTCCTCTGTGTCGTCTGGGACGATGTCAAACCCAGTCACAGTGGCAGCTGCAATGAGCATGAGAAGTCCAGTCAATGTTTCAAGTGCAGTTAACATAACCAGCCCAATGAACATAGGGCACCCTGTAACTATAACCAGTCCATTATCCATGACCTCTCCTTTAACACTTACTACCCCAGTCAACCTTCCCACCCCTGTCACTGCTCCAGTGAATATAGCACACCCCGTCACCATCACGTCTCCCATGAACCTGCCCACCCCTATGACGTTAGCTGCCCCTCTCAATATAGCAATGAGGCCTGTAGAGAGCATGCCTTTCTTACCCCAAGCTTTGCCTACATCACCACCTTGGTAAACAGTATTATAAAATCAAAATATGGGTTAAAGTAAATATTTACCAGCAACTTACTTTTAGTTTATTAAAGCAAAAAGTAAACCATGAAATTGGGAGATTTTATTACATTAGTTAATAATAGTGTAGTAGCATTTTTCTCCAATTTGGCTGGGATTGTTCAAAGTAGGGTGTGTATGTAACTTATCACTGGACCACTTTAGTTTAATCAGAAATTCCTTTTAGCTGACAGCATTGCTTAAACAAGATAGTAGTTGGCAAGGTAAAATGCCAGAATTAAAACCAATCATAAAAAAGCAAAACCCATTTCAAAATAAAAAAACGGCATTACTGTTTCTAATCCCAAGAAATCATTTTATTCTAAACACTAGCAGAACTCTTCTCCCTATACAAGGTGGATGGCTGATTTTAACCTGAAGTTCTAAATCCACAGATAGAGGGCTAGTGTAGCATTGTCTGTGTTTATTGTTTTTATGAGTAAATACATGCATTGTCATAATAAAATGCATTTCAGAGAATATGCATTTTACCTTTGGGAATATGTTAATTTCAGGCAGCATTCCCTATGGGAAAGGTGATACCAGCTCTGATATGCAAAGCATATGATAATTTATCATTCTAACTTCAACATATAATAGGGATTGTGACCTGATATTTGGAGATGTAAATATTGCTCAGCATATTAATCCTGATGGAATATAGCATTGTAGTTGACTTTTTAAAAAAAATTAAAAAAACAAAAACAAAAACCAACCAAAATATACAAATTGTGTTTTGGTAAGAAAAGGCCTCAACTGACAGAGGAGAAGTCAAGCGTGTGGACAGGCAGACTCCTAACAAACAGAGGCCAGTGGGACTCCTATTCAGGAGCCAAGGAGTACTTGGAACAGTTAAAATATATTGCTTTAAATTGGAAGATGCTGGAGGCACTGGGATGTGATATGCCCCTCTCTCTCCCAATCAGAGCCTGTTGATGTTACAACAGGGAAAGATGTGTTAGTTGCTCACTAGAGTTTATGTCTTATATTAAATTGTATACAGTTTTTATTCTAACCACTAACTAGGTAGTATGCCCCTTCAGAACAAGCAGAGTGTATCTTTTTTTAAAAATTTTTCCTTCCATTTCTTAATCAAGTATTGTGCAGATTTGTTCAACTTTGTAAATATGGACATCACTTTTTTTTTTCTTTGAGAAAACACTTGTATCAGCTTTGTGGTGTTTTCAGGGAGACAGCTCTCTGTACTCCCTGTAGAAACCCAGCAATGATTGTGCACGTTAGGACATGTGCTTTTTATTTCTTAGCAGGATGTTTTATCTCTGTACATAAAGTAGAAACCAAAAGTTAGGGAAACAGATACTTTTTACACCATCATGCCACACATTAATGTTTTTAAAGCATTGTGTTTTTTTTAAAAAAAGTTACTAAAACCAAGACGCTGTGATTTTTTTAAGTTGCAGTATGTTTTTTTTTTTTTTCTCTTTTAATCTTGCAGTTAAGAGAAATGGAATTTAGTTGTATTAATCTTGCAGAATGTTTGCAGGACTGACTATCAAACTGGATGACTTCCGTTTATACCCCACTGTGTCAGTTCAAGCATCAAATACCTTACATCCGAGGCAGACTTCCTACATCAGGGACAGGTATCTGTGTGTCATTATACAAAACAGTTCGAGGGGGTTGAACTACATAGTAAAAAATAAAATAGTACTTAGTGTAAAATAATTTTATAAATGATCTTTTGTACTTTAGGACATTAAATTGTACAACTTTTGTATATATAAAAGCTTAGGAACTTTCTGTTTAGCAGGAAGGCAACACATTCCTACACTTTTAATGTATATGTTTGTTATAATGTCCATGTAAACATGCCCTATGTTTGTGCCTTTTAATTAGTTTGTCTCAATAAACAAAATGTAGAGAAAAATATGTAGCTATGACTTTGTTACAACTGTTCCTATCTACAGTACGAAGAGGGTTTGTTTTTAATCTGTAGAGCATTGTGTGTGGGCTACTGGAAGGACTTGTGTAGGGAAGGCCCGTACATGGCCCTACTGAGGCCTGGATTGGGCAGGTAGTGGCCACATTTGAAGGAAGCCCACATTTCCTGGCATGCAGCCCCAGGACTGGGTTCTGGCTCTGCCTGCTGGGACCTGTCGTCTCTCTGGCTGGGCTGGCAGTCACCATCCACCATGGTTCAGACAGCCCAGGCTTCCTCCACAGTGGCCTAAGGAGCAGTCCTCAGTGGGGGCAGGTGTGGACCCTACCCCCAGGCTAGAGTGGTCGTCAGAACCCTGAAAGTATTAGTTCTTAAAAAAAAAAAAAAAAAAGATATATACTAGAAATGATTGTTTTATCAATTCATTGTATAATAAACAGGAGTGAGACTTCATTGTATGACTTCAGTTAAATTGCTATTTTGTATGCATTCTTTATTCACTTAAGAAGCTTGTCTGCAATAATAAAGCCACGTCGTGTCTTCTTTTGGGAGGGAGAGAATTGGCAGGAAGGGGTTGGCGGCAGGCCACTGAAAGGGGGGCCGAATAGGTTGTATGGTGAGATTCTCCTGTGTCTTGGAACTGAAATTGAGTTTTGATGCTGATGAACTGATTCAACCAAGTGTTGAAGGCACGACGGCCACCGCGCTACGAAAAAGCAGAGTTTGTTTTTCCCCTTCTGGTTGTAACCTGGTTGAGAGCTTCCCTTTATCAGATTGGCAGCTAAACAGTTGTATTAGATAATCCTCAAATCTGACATCCAGCCTGTTATGCTCTAGGGCTCGCTGCTTGGCCTGCATTTGCCTTTTATTGTATATCCATTTCCCTCCTAAGGTGTGCTCCTAAATGAAGGTTTCTATGTAAGCAGATGATGATTTTTCCTGTCAATACCAGCACTGTATTACTAACATGCAAAATACTGCAGATTTATTTTGACAAATTAAAGTTAACCGGTCACAAATGTTATGATGGATTGCTTAATATCTCAGAAGCTTCACCAGTTCACTCTGATGGTAGAGAAATGTTTAAAGCACTGCTTCTCCAGGTGTACCCATCTCGGTATGGGGCTGGAGAAAGGGGGAGGGATGCTGTCAGGCTGGTTGGTATTGAGCCCCTACCGAGAAGGGAGGGTGGAAACACACCAGACTGACTGCAGTAGACTCCTGCCTGTCAGCTTGAGGAAAAGCCAGGAAGCCAGGCCTTGGGTAGTGGCCACAGCCATAGGCCCCTGTTCTACCCAAAAGAGAAAATGGGTTTAGAATATTTCTCATGCTTTAGAACCCAGTTTCTTTACTTGTAAAGGGCGTTAGGCTAGGTCTCCTACCCATTTGTGTTCAGCTAGATTCATCGGATGTCCTTTGGGTACCAACAATGTGCCAGGCACTGTCGGGAACTAAGGGGCCCATAAAGGCGATTTCGGTGTGGTTGCTACCTCCAAGGAGGCTGTTACGAGAAACACGATGAGTACTCAAGTGACAGCAGATCAAGATGAATCTGACACTTCATTTAGTGAAAAAGTTTTGGATACCTACATCTGTTTTCTATAGAATTGAGGCCTCCCAACCTTTTTCTGATAATTGCTTTAGTCTCTATTGACTCAGTGAAAACAGCTGGAGGAAAAGTTTCTAGTGTTGCTTTTGTCTGGAAATGGGAAGTGTTATTTCACTGAGTTGCTAGCTAATCTTTACAGTCCTGGCTGTCCAGGCCTCTGCTCTTTTCAAGGGGCCCTGCATTTTGGTCCACTCTAAAGAGACCTGGGTTTGGGATGTAGAGGGGATAGTGAAGGTTTTCCCTGAAGTGTCCTCAAGGATCCCTGGACAAAAAGTCCAGTGTGTTCATGGGATGTAATCACTTCCCCCTCCCTGCTCTAATAAATCTGGCCCTCAGTCCTGCACTCTTTCTATTTCCTCCTTAAGGAGTCTTGTAGCCTGAATGAATGCCATTTGTCCCCATTTGAGCCTATAAATCCCCACAGCTGGTCTGACCCTAGCAGATTACTGGATAATCTCCCCCTGGTCTTGTAAAAATGGGGGTGGGGGCAGATCAGTGTGGGGTGGTTCAGGACTCAATACTGATTGACTTTGTGCATTGATCTGGATTCCAGCTTCTCCTGGTTGCCCACTTTTGGGCAGTCAGACCCATTTAGTTCCCAAGGAGGGAATGGAGGGACAGTCAAAGGCTTTGCTTTGGATTTTTGTGTAATCTAGCTGTCTCCTTGGGGCAACTTGTCAGGGGCTGGCTAGTTAACTTTTCCCTTCCTGAAAGAGGCACTTGACCCAGATCTTGGCCCTGGACCGTGAGGGTCAAGTATACTTCACTTTACAAAAACTGCCGTGTCATGGTAAGAGAAGGGATTTTCACACTTTAGATTCTGTATCACCACTCACTTGCATCATCCTTTAAGAAATTTTCTTCGTCCTTGATTATCTTAAATTGACAACCCATCTCCTTCCCAATGCCTAAATATCTGTTGGAAGAGTGCATAAAATAAGAATTTAAAATCACTATTCTTATTGGAATGAATCCTTTCTGGGTATGTAACTGCCAGCCATGCAGGAGGAATTCTCTGGAGTGTTTTGTAAATTTCTGTTCTTTATGGATTTTTCTCAAAGTGAGGTTCATCTGAATTTGGCTCCATCAGCCCTGTTACCTCTATGTCACTTTTTCCTAAACACATTTATAAAGAACCTGGAGCAAGAACTACCAGGCTAAAGATGGACATTTGAGGCCAACATCGTGTTCTGCCAGTGAGCTATTCCTTTGGCATGGCAAATGGAGAGGACAAGGAGACCAAGGGGCAATAGAAGGGACATGCCTTTCCAGTGACTATTCCATCAGCTCTGTCTGAAAGTCAGTGTCCAGGCAAGACTGGGAGCAGATGTACCAACTCTAGAGGCTGTTCATGGAGAGGGGAGCCAGCCTCAGGGACTGAGATACAAAGTTAAGTCTTTGACAATCTTCGGGGCAATCAGGGGAGTCACCAAAGCCCCAGTCACCTTAATCCACTGAGAGATCTGACTTGAAGGAGCCTAGATACCCAAGGCCCTTGCTCATAAGCCAAGAAATTCCTAGCTTTGTGAATGGTGAGGAAAGAGCCAGAGACATCAACTTTGCTTAATGGGGAGGAGGGGGAGTGGGAGGAGGGAAATGGGGGACTTGGAGGTTAGGAAGAGGCCCAGGAAGGGGAGAGAGATTTTAGAGAAAATGTCCTTGTGCTTCCTGTGGTGTAACCGTCACCCTGATCCCCTCCCCTCTCCATTCATCTGCCTTGGACTGGACATGATTGCTCCGAGGACTCCGAGACAGACTGCTAGTCCAAGTCAGCTGTGATCATTTCCGCTTCAGTCAATGAGCAGAAAAGAGGTGTTCTTTGGCCATAAAATGGACAGCATCAGTAGATGAAGAAACAGGCAAGATTCAAGTGATTAGTATGGAATCCTCTAAGGTGGGGACCCATGAGCCACTTTCAGCTAAAGAGGTGGGGATCCCCCTTCCTGGAATCCCAGAGCTTCATCCCAAGAGAGTAGGCCCTGACTCACAGTGGCCTGTCCAACACAAGAGAAGTTCTGCCACTTTGTCAACACCAGAAGCTCTGTTTCTGTCAAGGATCTCCGAAGGAGGAGGAATGGGGCAAGGGTGGAGTTGGGGACAGAAAGCAAAGGAGACAGAGCCTTTCTATATGCTCTTTCCAGACCTAGAATGTCCTCCCCAGGGCCGCCGGGGTGGATCAGTCGGTTAAGCATCTGCCTTTGACTCAGGTCATGATCCCAGGGTTCTGAGATTTAGTCCCGCATTGGGACTCTTCTCCCTCTCCCTCTGCCCCTACCCCCCCGCCCCCGCCGTGCTTTATCTCGCTCTCGCTCCATCGCAAATAAAATCTAAAAAAAAAAAAGAATGTTCTCCCAACAAGCAACCCTTCAACACATTTGCTCCATTGTGAACCCCTAGATACCCCGCAAAACCAATTTAAATGTTGCTCCTTCTTTTGAAACCTTCCCTGTAACGTTAGGCAGTTGGCTGATTCCTCCTCAGTATAACAGGAGGAGTTGGGAGATGCCCAAATAAAGTGGATGTACAGTCTAGCACCCTCTGGTTTCTAAGTTCAACTGTAGGTCCCACACCCCTTAAATCTCTGGTTCCAAATTAGTGGGGCCATGGCACCTGGGGTTTTGCTGACTTTCCCTTGTATGGATGAATCCCTGTGTCTGGGAAGCCTGAAACACAGCAGAGAACCAAGTGCCAAGGCCAGAAACAGCAGCGACAGGTAGGTGAGGCCCCCAGATGATCCTAAGCAGGGTGAGAACTGGCATAAGGTCCCTGTAATACAGGGTTGCAGTCAAGAGCAGAGGGTTGGGAATCGGACAAGCCTGGGTATCAATCCAGGCTGTGCCACCTGAAGCTGTGTGATCTTGGGCAAGATACATAACCTCTCTGGCCTCCATTTGCTCAGCTGTAAAAAAGAATGGTAACAAGAATGAACCCCACCTCCACCTGGTCCCATTTCCTATCTCAGTAACAGCAACATCAGTTCTTTCAGAGGCACTAACCCCTTCTCTGTAAGACCTACAAAGGAGCTGAATGCTTTCCTGCATGCCTTTCCCACCTCAGACTCTCAGGTTTTGAGGACTGGCATCCAGCATAGTAGCCAGAGCCTCATCTAAGAATGAGAAAGTTAGATGGAAGACCCATCTCCTGAAAAGCATCTAACTGAAGGCTGGCCAGAGATGTGGCAGAGAGGGTGCAGGTTAGACCCAGGGAAGAATCACCAGGCTGGGAGACGTGGAAAAGCTGCCATGCCATGTGCCCATGTGGGGATGGTGCATCCTGCTTCCGAGAAGTCCTTCCATCTCGCCTCCTTCCCTCACATGCATTACATCCGGACATGACGCCTGCACCGCTCGCTCTTCTCCGCGGTCCCGCCATTCCCGCCATCCTGACAGTCAGAGAGTTAGTTCTTCTTTTTTTTTTTTTTAAGATTTTATTTATTTATTTGAGAGAGAATGAGAGACAGAGAGCAGGAGAGGGAGGAGGGTCAGAGGGAGAAGCAGACTCCCCGCTGAGCAGGGAGCCCGATGCGGGACTCGATCCCGGCACTCCAGGACCATGACCTGAGCCGAAGGCAGTCGCCCAACCAACTGAGCCACCCAGGCGCCCCGAGAGTTAGTTCTTAAAGCTGGCTGCAAGCCTGGCACAGGCCTGACCGCCTGCCTTCCCAAGAAGAAAGGAAGCGCCGCCTGCTACCCAGGCAGGATGGGGGAGAGCAGCCTGACAGCCTTCTCACACCTGCTTGCTCCTGAGTCAGCCCTCGCCAGCTTCACCTGCTCTCCCGAAGGAAGGCGTCCTGGACTCGCGCGCTCGGAGAGGGGAGCCCCGCGGAGAGCGTGGCAAACGTAGCTTTTGCCAGGGCTGCATCGGTCAAGCTACTGTGGTGCCCAGACTGCCAAGCCTAGCGTCCTCCCCCGTTTGGCCCGACCTCCTTCGCGGGCCTCCTCTCCGCGATCCCGCCCCTCCCGGGCCAGGGCCCACTGGAGTTACTGCAGGGCTGCGGGGAGCCGCGGCGAGCCACCCACCCGGGGCGTGTCGGCCCCGCCCCGACCAGAGCATTGCCGAGCCGGGATTGGGTGAAATCTCCGTCCTGCGTTCTGATTGGCCGGGCCGGGGTGCTCATTCGCCCAGAGCCATCCTCCGGCTGAAGTTTCTCCAGGGCCGCTTCGCTTTCTTCTCCCTGCACAACCGTTGTACGCCTTCTCTGTAAATAGATAAAAGGCAGTTCTATGCTTTCACACGTGAGGTGCCGCCGAATACAGGGTTGGGCCCTGAAGGATGGCCGAATCTGTCAGTTTAATGTATCCTGCAGCCAAATCACACAGGTGCGGCGAATAGGGAGAAGCTTGTGGGAGGCTGGGGGGAGGACTGCGTTTGCGTCCCAGGGGGGTGGACACGATTCATCCTGGGGCGCCCTTTGCCGGGGTAGCTTTTCAGAAGACTCGCCGTTGCTAGAACAGGCCCTTTCTACCGCCTACACTTATATCTCACATTTCATTGCCTTCTGTCATGTTGTTCCATATGCTAGGAATGCTTTTCTTTCTCATTCTTTTATTTTTTTTTTTAATGTGATTAAATACTCCTGCTCACTAGGATCCTCTGGAGAAAAAGCAGATTGCAGGGCTTGGGCACGGAACACATAAAGTGAGCCTGGAACGTTTTCGAAAAGCTTATTTGGAAATAATTTCAAAATTACAAAAGGTTGCAAAAATGAAAATAGTACAAGACACACCTGTATACTCTTTACCCAGACTCACCTATTGCTAACATTTTATCTCTTGCTTAATCACATATGGGCTCTCTAACTTTTTTTTTTGAACCATTGCAGGGTTTCATACCTTAGGGCCCTTATCCCTAAATATTTCTGTATTTCCTAAAAATAGACATACACTCCTACACTCTTATGAACTTTATACACTGACGTTTACATAGTACTTTTATTTAATCTACCATCCGTATTCCAATTTTGTCCATCCTTGATAGCACTTTCTCCCCTCCAGTACAAGGTCTAGTTTAGGGTCAGGTATTGCACTTAGTGGTCGTGGGTTTTTTGTTTTTATTTATTTATTTATTTTTAATTTTTTTTTAAAGATTTTATTTATTTATTTCAGAGAGAGAGCACATGAGAGGGGGGAGGGTCAGAGGGAGAAGCAGACTCCCTGCTGAGCAGGGAGCCCGATGCAGGACTCGATCCAGGGACTCCAGGATCATGACCTGAGCTGAAGGCAGTCGCTTAACCAACTGAGCCACCCAGGCGCCCTTTTGTTTTTTTTTTAAAGTAGGCTCCATGCCCAGGATGGGGCTTGAACTCATGACCCTGAGATCAAGGCCTGAGCTGAGATCAAGGGTCAAATGCTTAACCAACTGAGCCACCAAGGCACCCCATTGGTTGTGTTTCTTTAGACTCCTTAATCTGGAACATTTACAGAACTTCTTCTTCTTCTTCTTCTTCTTCTTCTTCTTCTTCTTCTTCTTCTTCTTCTTCTTCTTCTTCTTCTTCTTCCAGACCCCTGAATTTTTTTAATAGACTATTCCTTATTTTAGGTTTATCCCCCCTTGGCTACATTGAGATAATGCATTTCTCAGCTGGAGTACTGCTGAGACAATGTGTCCTCAGGATATCATATCTGGAGGCACATGATGTCCCTCTGTCCCCCATAGACAATGTTAATTTCGGTCATCCAGTCAAGGTGTTGCCCAGCTTCTCCACTGTATAA
This sequence comes from Neomonachus schauinslandi, assembly GCF_002201575.2. Lineage (NCBI taxonomy): Eukaryota > Metazoa > Chordata > Mammalia > Carnivora > Phocidae > Neomonachus > Neomonachus schauinslandi. The sequence continues at coordinate 27,916,567 of NC_058417.1, forward strand.
TTACTTTTCTCCCCCTTGCAACTAATAAGCAGTCTGTGAGGAGACACTTTAAGGCCCTTTAAATATCCTGCTCCTCATCAAAATTTCCCCCTAGATTTAGTGTCCGTTGATGGTCTGATTCAATGTTTGCCATGGTGGTGTAAACATCTCTTTGCACAAGAGGGTAGGGATGGGCATGTATCACAGAAAATGGGAACATACTGAAAGAACATAGGAGCAAGCAAATGGTCAAATCTGGAATAATCTAAGCATCAAAATAAATGATGCTAATAAATTAGAAACCATTGAAGGAAAGTAATAACCCATGAATCCACAATAAAGAAATGCCTGTATCCTCCGGTTCATTTAAATCTCAGTGCAGACTTCCAGCGAACGGGCCCTGCGGTGGTAGCCGTGCCCCTCTGTGCCATTATATTGGCTGTGTCTCTCCTCTGACCCACCACCATCATGTGACACTTTCCTGACTAGGGAATGGAGCTGAAATGAGCTCTGGCCTCTACCTCCCCCTGACCCAAGGGAGCAGGCCCTGCAGGCTCAAGGATGGGACCTGGGGCTGAGGGTCTGGACCCTGGGAACCAGGTCCTGCCATAGACTCAGGGTCCCCTTGTCCCAAGGGCTCAGCCCTGCCAGAGGGTTCTGTTTTCCCTTTTAAAGAGACACCCAGTAAGTAGAATCTCCCTCAAAGACATCACTCGGTCCTCTAGGGCCCTCTGCCCACCACCTTGGAACTGGCTGCGGTACAAGCCAGGGAAGCTCTCCTGCCAAAGAATAAGACGTTTGTGCCTTTCCACTAGTGTTCAGAGCCTCGCTCAGGGGCTGATGATGTAGGGTCAGCCTCCTCTCCTTCTCTTCCTCGCCATTGACGGGGCAAGCTGAGGGCCTCTCCCTCCAAGCAAGAAGGAGCCCTCCCCAAATGTTCCTTCACCTGTGATTCAGCTCCCCAAATCCCATTCAGGAATATTATCTTGCCTCATCCCTAAGCTCCTCCATGAATCATTATTGCTGGGAAGAACCAGATTTAAACATCTTGGGCTCAGTTGATCTCAGGCAGACCTCTTGAGAATTGTAAGAATGACAATAAACAAAACAGGCGTCATTCTTTGAGTGTATTAAAGTGACGAGGAACTGACTCTGCAGCCAGGCCACCTGCGCCTCTATACCGGCTCTGCAAAGAAACTTGGACAAGTCAGTTAATCTCTCTGTGCCTCAGTTTCCTCATCTGTGAACAAGGCCTAATGGTAGTACCTACCAAAGGGCTGTTGACGAGTAAATGAGGTAAGAGTGTGAATGTTGGGGGCGCCTGGCTGGCTCAGGCAGTGGAGCATGCCACTCTTGATCTCAGAGTCCTGAGTTCGAGCCCCACGTTGGAAGTAGAGTTTTAAAAAAATAATAATAATTGGGGCACCTGGGTGGCTCAGACAGTTAAGCAGCTGACTTTGGCTCAGGTCATGATCCCAGGGTTCTGGGATGGAGACCTGCATCCGGCTCCCTGCTCAGTGGAGAATCTGCTTCTCCCTCTCCCTCTGTCTGCCACTCTGCCTACTTGTGCTCTTTCTCTCTGTCAAATAAATAAATTTTTAAAAATCTTTAAAAAAATTTTTAAAAATAATAATAACAAAAAGAATTTTCAAAAAGAATGTAAATGTTGGGGTGCCTGGGTGGTTCAGTCGGTTGGGCATCTGACTTCGGCTCAGATCATGATCTCAGGGCCCTGGGACCGAGCCCGGCGTTGGGCTCCCTTCTCACCTGGGAGCCTGCTTGTCCCTCTCCCTTTGCCCCTCCCCCCGCTCATGCTCTCTCTCTCTTAAATAAATAAATAAAATATTTTAAAAAAAAAAATGTAAACATTAACTGACACATTATGTGTAAGCATTATGTGTTTGTTTTTATAATAATTGTAATTGTTCCCTGCAGGAATGTGGTAAAGGGCATGGACTCTGGAGTCACTGGCTGGGTTTATATTGTGGTTCTCCCACTTATCGTTGCAACCCGGGCAAAGCTTTTTGACCTTCCTGTGCCTCAGTTTCCACATCTGCACTTGATCTTAGCCAAAAGGCTGAGAAGCGATTCAGTTTCCATACCTGTAAACTAGAAGTGAAAAATAATGCCTGCTTTTTAGGGTTTTTCTGGATTAAATGAGCTGAAATGTGCAGAAGTGCTTAAAACAGGGTCAGACACATTGTAAATGTTCGCAAAACTTCATCATCTATTATCATCTAAATTTTTTTTTTTTTTTAATTTTTAAGTAATCTCCCCATGGGGCTCGAACTCACAACCCTGAGACCAAGAGTCGCAGGCTCTACTGACTGGGCCAGCCAGGCGCCCCGTACTGTTATTAGTGAGGAAGAAGGTGATATTCTTAGTCATTTTAGAGCTGAGAAAACTGAGACTCAGGTTAAGTATTTCACTGGTAAAGAGTGGCCCAGCAGGGATTTATTCGTACCCTGGTCTGACTGACTCCAAGTTCCGGGTGCTTCACCGCGCTACATTCCGCAGAGCAGGTTGAGGGAGAATTTAGGAGGAAGAAGGAATCTGCTGCTCCAAGCCAGGGCTGAACCTCTAGCCTCTGTGAAATATTTATACTAAATGTTTATCTCCAGGCTGGCTTTCTGCTGGAGCTGACCTGGTGCAGGACCCGGGGACCTCTCCACCTCAACTTGTGGTGTGGTTGGGAAAATCAAAGTACATATTAATATTGTATTTTGAAATCCAGGCCTGAGCCTGTAGTCCTTCTCTGTAGATTTCTTAGTTTGCTGTTCCACGCCATTCACTGTCAACCCTGCTCGCCTTTCCAGCCTCATCTTGCTGTGTTACCCCCCCACACACACACACCTGCTGCTGTCGACAGCCCATCCACTCTGCCCTCTGGCCACAGCGGGCATTCACCCACATCCAAACCCGCCGCAGCACTCCCACCTCCGGGCTCGAGCTGTGCCCCCAGATGCAATGCTCTTATCCCCAGTTACAATGGTTTCCAGCTTTCAAGGCCTGGCTCAGAAGCCAGTTCATCAAAGGCGCCCTCTCTGCCCTCTGCCCCGTGAGAATGCACCCCTCCCTCCCTGTGTAGCCCAGAGCCCTCTGCTCGCACGCACCTTGACGTTCCTGTTCCTGTCACACGCCGCATTGTGTTAGTTGCTGGCAGCTCCCCATCTAACCTCCCCTTAGACTTGGGGGGTGAGGAGGGGCGATACGCTCTTCATTTGGGGGGTCTCAGTAGAAGTACACAGGAGGTGGGGGAAAATGGTCCTGGAACTGGGTCGCCTAAGTTAAATATAATTATGGAGGAAAGGTATTTATGTTTGACTTTCCTCCTTCCCGTCACAGTGATCCTGAAGGCTCAGTACAGGCATATGCATATATGGGATTGTAAAGGAAAGTATGGTCACTTGTAGGAAATTTGGGAAATCGAGAAAAATATTAATAATAATTACATTTTTTAAGATTTTATTTATGTATTTATTTTAGAGAGAGAGAGCACATGGCATGCGCAAGCGGGGCAGAGGGGGAGAGAGAGAGAGAATCCCAAGCCAACTCCCGCTAATCAGGGAGCCCCACACAGGGCTCCACCTCAGAGCCTGAGATCATGACCTGAGCTGGAACCAAGAGTCAGACACTTCATCGACTGAGCCATCCAGGTGCCCCCAATTAATAATAATTATTAATAAAATAAAAGTAATATATAAAACTCTCATCCTCGAACTTGTTCATAAGTTGGCATATTTTCTTCTATGTTTATAACTAACTGAATAAAAATAAATGGGCTCATACTGCATAAACTGTTTTATAGCCTCCCTTTTCCATAACATATCATGAACTTTCTTTTTTTTTTTTAGATTTTATTTATTTATTTGACAGAGGAGAGAGCACACAAGCAGGGGGAGTGGCAGGCAGAGGGGGAGGGAGCAGCAGGTTCCCCGCTGAGCAGGGAGCCCGATGGGGGCTCGATCCCAGGACCCCGGGATCATGACCTCAGCCGAAGGCAGATGCTTAACCGACTGAGCCACCCAGGCGCCCCTCATGAGCATGTTTATAGACACTAAATATTCTTTACAAATAATCCTAATGGTTACCTGAAATTCCATTTATGTGTGCCTGATTTCCACCCAGCCACCTTGTAGAGGACTCTCGCAGCGGCCTTACAGGAGGGCAGGACCCCTGGAGCCTTACAAACTGGTACCAGTGAAGGGAAGACAGGTGGTTTTATAAGGGCAAGCCAGATGCCTCTCACCCACCTGTCAGAGGTCTGTCCTTCGGCAAATAGTTACAGACAGTCCCTGACTTTTGATGGTCCAGCTTGTGATTTTTTCGACTTTACGATGGTGCAAAGACCATATGCATTCAGTAGAAACTGTAATTCGAATTGTAAATTTGGATCTTTTTCCCCCCGGGGCTAGCAATATGCGGTACACACTCTCCGGTGATGCCAGGCAGCAGGATGCAGCTCCCAGCCAGCCCTGAGATCAGAAGGGTCACAACCGATATACTGATCACCATTCTGGACCCACACAACCATTCCGTTTTTCACTTTCAGCACAGTAGTCAATAAATTACATGACATAGTCAACACTTGATTATAAAACGGGCTTTGTGGAAGATGATTTTGCCCAACTGGAGGCTAATGTCAGTGTTCTGAGCACAGTTAAGGCAGCCTAGGCTAAGCCATGATGCTCAGTAGGTTAGATGTATTCAATGTGTTTTTGACCTATGATAATTTCAATTTATGATGCATTTGTCAGGATGGAACTCCACTGTAAGTTGAGGAAGATCTGTACTCAGCTCACGGGGCCTGCCAGATTGGGAGGTGAAGTCACTGAGACAGAAGACGCCCCTTGTCCCCCAGGAGCTCATGTGAAAAGTAACTATAATACCACGACCCTGTGCTATATGTAGGTGGGGAGGGGGCAGAGGGACCCCCAGGGAGCAGTTCGCTATGCAAGGGAAGGAGGGTTCACAGAAAGTGCGACAAGAATGCCATTGGTGCTGGCTCTCTGGGAAAGGGCTGAGGGGCCCCGGGGGTCCTTCTCTCAGATGGAAGTCGGACTGACAATCCCACAGGCATCCATCTAGTTACCACCCCGGGAGGGGGTTGTTTACGCACTTTTTTTAAGTAAAAATGTTTCCACTGTTCCCACGTTTCACCCATGTGTTCTTTCAAAACTCCCACATGTTACCACCAATAGTTTATTAGTGTCCCTTGAGTTTCTTGGTCAGATCCGTGAAGATGGAGAAAAGGATAGGATTACCCAAATTATGTGGACGTTTACACCACTTTCTTTTCCACCTCCAGCCTGATTAAGCTGCTTTTGGTGATTCTAAAAGGAGAGGGTCTCTTGGTGGCTGAGACACTGTGGTTGTTTCCTCGAGGTGTGCCCCAGCATTTGTGTGACCCTGCAGGAGTCCCAGAAGGGAAACGTCCCGTTTTGCCTGTGGTCCCGCTGGAACCCGCTCTCTCCAAGCTTGAGCCCCTCCAGCCACCTCAGCCTCACGGGAGGCGACACATGGCAGATGCGCTCCCATTTATCTGTGCTTAATATAGCCACAGACTTGGCCAGAAGCTTTCCTCACCTTCCCATTGGCTCTGTGGGAACAGCAAGCGGTCTTGACTGTTCTAGCTCAGGGGGGAGGGAGCGGAACATAGGTTAAGGGGCGGCTGGGAAGGGCCTCTTGAAGGAGTTTAGATTTGATTCGCCAAGCCATGGCGAGTCATCCGTATCTTTTCAACAAGACGGAGACATCAGCAGTCTCTGCTTCAGCAGGTAAGTGCGAGCACGGGGGAGGATGGAGTGAAAAGCAGGAGCCCGGTGGCCGGAACAAGGGTGGGAATGGAGAGGGGGGCAGAAATTCAGGAAGTAGAAGGCCCTGAATTTACTCCGGGCTTTAAAGTGGGAGAGGAGGAAGGCAGCCTGTGAGGTTGGTAGCTCAGGTGTGTGGGAGGTGCCCTCTGACACCTCCCACAGAGCATTCTGGCAAAGGGGGACGTGGAGGTCATGGGTTCCAGGCTTGCCGTGCTGGAGGTGAGGTGGCTCGGGGCCAGCCTGTCCAGGGGCTGCCACGCATGCCAGTCAGGGGCTCAGGAGAGGGAGGGGGACCGGTACCAGGACGGGTCGCTCCACAGACGGCGGACAGCAGATCCCTGCAGCAGGAACGACGACGCTAGCCATTCTTGAACATTCTATGTGCCAGGCAGTGTTCTGGGCACTCCACGTGTGTGGACTGGTTTCATTCTCACCACAATCTTTTGAGGTAGGCCCTGTTGTGAGCTCCAAATACAGGGGAGGAAACGGAGGCGCAGAGAAAGTTCAGTAACTGGCCCGAAGACATGCCACAGGCAAGTGGAGCAGCCAGGGCTTGGTACCCGCTCCACTCTAGCCCCACTGGGAGAACATTCTGGGAACTGTGTGATTTAAGGGAAACTGAAGAGGATTGGGCCCCGGAGAAACTCTTGGGGCAGGCCGAGTGATAGAAAGGAAAGAACTGGTAGGAAAACCAGGAGCGTGCCGAGTCATTTCGAGGGCATGCAGGGCTGCAGGGGGGCAGAGTGGGGCAGGGAGGAGGCCCTGGGTGGAAAGGACTGGGTGCTGGCTGGTGCCCCCTGTTGAGAGCTGTCCCCAGGATGCTGGGGAAAGAGGCCAGACTGCAGGATCCAGGGGGCACTGAGGAAGCAGACAGAGTATGTCTGGTTTCTGTTTAGAGGAAGTCTATTGAGGAATGGGCAAGAGAGAACCAGGGTGTGGCCTGAGGGCATGGCGGCGCAGGGGCTGGTTAAGGGCTTCTTAAAAAGGGGGCATCCTTCAGGTTTGTAGGTATGAAGCAGAGGGAAGGGGAGAAGGAAAGAACGGATGGAATCTCCAGGAGCAGGAGGGTTGGGCTTGAAATGGCAGGGACATCTCATCCTCTGAGATGAACTTAGACAATAGGGGCCTGACCCAGGGCAGAAGCTGGGGGAATAAGCTGGGGGCGGGGGTAGAGGAAGAATGCACAGGACTCGATGATCAATAGAACGTAGGGCAAGGGAAACTGAGGACTGAGGCTCTCAGCTGCCAAGCCAGAGGAGGAGGGGCAGGCCTGGGGAGGGAAGGGCTCTGAGTTGGATTCCAGGCTCCTTACTTGTGAGATGTCCAGGGGACCTGCCGGCCTGGCCTGGGAACCCGGGGAACTTGCAGCTCAGAGGCAGTGGCAGGAGTGAGGGAGGTTACCCAGGGGGCTATGAGAGGCAGGGGAGGGGACCGAGGAAAAGCTTCCAGGAAGACAGCCCTGAACAGAAGAGTAGGTTAGCACTGCCCAAGAAGTGTCCTTCAAGGAAGAGCATCCATTTGAGTGACTGGTTTCATTTGATGACTCTATTAATAACACATTAAAGGATTTTATGAACACTCAGAGGGGTATCTCCAAGTCTGCCCATGCATTTTTCCCGGCTCTGAAATGCCAAGGTGACAGGGAGGAGCTGCAGAAGGATCTTGCAAGTAAGCAGAAAAGTGGTAGACCAACTGCACTGTGGATAGGAGTAAGGTAACACCTGCGATGACATACACGATCTAGAAGACTGGCAAGGAGGATCAACCCAAGCCCCCCGTTACAACTTCAGGACTGGAGCCAGGAGTCAGCATGGAGGCGTGAGTCAGTCCGTCTAGATTAAGGATCTTTAACCTGGGGTCTAGGGGTCTAGGGGACTACCTCTGGGGTTTCAAGGGCCCCCCTGAAATCAAATGTATCACCAAGAGAAGGAGCATGAGGAGAGGGTGTGGGCAGAGAGTGGAGATCCTCAGAGGGTCTGGGAGCCCAGTTCTGGAGCTGCGCTCATCAGGCTAACCCCGGTGTCTGATGTCCCCAAGGAGGGTGGTGCTGAGGTTTCTCCCCCTCCCAGGTTCCCAACTCGCTAAAGAAACTTTCCCTTGACATGCAAATGATGGAAACACATGGTGGCTGGGGCACTTTGGTTTGTGGTTTTTACCATCAGATGTCTCTGTGGCTGAGCAGGTTGATCTGTCTCCGCAGAGCTAGGGGATTGCAAACCCTCAGAAGAAGAGGAGAGGGGGGCTATTCCCTGGAGTCTGGGCCCAGATGGGAAGTGGGTCTCTAAGGCCGCTTGTCTCCGAGGAGGATGAAGACCCGGAACTGTACCGTCTTCAGAGCTCCTAGATAGCTCCTCTTCAATGCAGGCTGCTGGGCTGTCGCCCCCCGCCCCACCCTACCCACCCTCAAATTGGAGTTTGAAGCCAAACCACGTGGAAAAAGAACAAAATTGATTTCCCATTTATTGAACAAGTTCTTCTGTGGAAAATCTCGGGGCTCAGGAGCCCCTGAAGTGCCCGGGGATGCCGGGCGGAGCTGGGGAGACGGCAGAACGGATCTGATGATGTGATGGGTAACAGCTTCGATCTCCTGACCCCCTCCTCACCATCTCCTCTGACCTCAGCCCTGGGTTTCCTTTCCCGAGCCCTGACTCCCAGGGGCCGCCCCTCCCCCACACCTCAGCCGTTCCGGGCCCAGATGTGCGTCCACACTCCGCACCCGCCCCGGCAGCCCGGCTCTCAGGTTCCCCTGCTAGTCGAGGGCTCGGGTCCCCGCCCCCCTCCGCCCCCTCCCCGCCCCCGCATCTCCGGGTGAGCCTTCCCGGCGCCGGTCCCCAAGCAGGGAGGGAGGGAGGGGCAGGGCGCCCCGCAACCCGCTCTGCGGGGGGAGACCGAGGCTCCTCGCTCACGCCCTCCGGCCCGCCAGCGGGGACTCAGGGCGGCTGGTGCGGAGAGGGGACACCGGCGGCGGGGGACCTTGCTAACCTTGCCCCGGCGCCCCCCGGCCCCGCGATTGCCCCGCTTCCTCCACCCCATTGCTGCTCCCCTCCTCTCTCGGAGGGGATCGGTCCTCCGAGCGGGTCTGGGGGCGCCGCGGCCCGGCCCGCGCCCCGCCCGCGCCCCGCTCCTCCCCGCCCGGCCCCACTTGTGGCCCCGCCGGCGGCCGCGCAGGGACAGCTGCATTTCTCGCCGCCCGCCGCTAGGAAGCTGGCCTCGCCTCGCATTCTCCGCCTCCCGCGCCCCAGCCGCGCCGCCGCGCCGGGCCCGCCGCCGCCTTTTTTTTTTTTTTTTTTTTTTTTTTTTTTTTTT